>NW_006263513.1:499106-505767 GCF_000469605.1 Apis dorsata | reverse complement strand
TATATATATATATATGCTTGCCTTTAGTATGTAACCGAGTTAAGAAGTAATAGGAATTGAAAGGGTGGTTTTAATAGAGCAGAACTTTTCTAATCTTCGATTCAACTTTTCCTTTATGATTCACAAGTTTCTTCTATATTTTTAATTATTTAAATGTCTTTGTTTATTCAAGAGTTGTTTATCGATCGTTGATATCTATGAATCAACTATATATACCGTGTTTTTTTTTTTTTTGATAATAATGTATATACTGATATACATTGATTCCAAAAGTATTAGAACAAAATGATGAATGATATACACGTCAAACAATTTTTCTTTAAACTAATATCATTATATTATATTAAATATAGCTGAAAAATATATACTTTTGAAACCAACTGTACGATCAACACATGCAAACTTACATATACGCGCAGAATATTCAACATGGAAATGAAAATCGATCCTATAATAAAAAAAAAATACTCCCCATACTCTCTTCTATCCAAACAATTCAATTCCCCGCGATAAACTCCATAATACACGAAACCAATTTAAACTGGCACCACGTGTCCACTGTCACTCGAGAAGATCAGCCATCCGAACAACACCAAATCTTGAAACGCGGCTAGCAAAATCCACACGGTGGACGAGATCCACCCACGTAGAGGGACTCTATTCCTGGCCCGTCACCAAAGACAACAAGCTGAAATACGGCCCGGAAAAAGAGGCACGAAGTGAAAACGAGAGAGAGGGAGAGAGGTCGAGCGTGTGCGGTCAGAGAGGGGCCAGTTGGATTTATGTACACGACCGCCTGGTTACCTCGAGAACACGAATCCAGTAAATAAACGTCGCGCGGATAAAACGCGCGGGGTGGGATGACGTGCAAGGGCAGAAACGAACGGGGAAAGAAAGATGGAGGGGGGGAAGAGGTGGCGCGGCGGTTCTCCAGGAAAGACTTGTCCAGGCCGTAATCGACCGGAAGAGACCTGCTCGCCGGTGGTTTTAAATTAAGCCGCGGCACGTTCGTTAGCCGGCTCGACACCGTTGTCGCCCGCCACCCCACCAGGCCATAAATTCGGCCGAGAACGAATGGCCGGGCCACGTTTCCACGCGCTGTTTTCCGCGCGACACCTTCGCCGAATTAATCGAATAGCCGCGAATTTCGTGGAAAACGATCCGCCACGAGGGTTCTTGGAATATATGGAAGCGGAAATGGGAGTTCGATGAAGATGGCCTTTCTCTGGAATGTGTTAACGAGAGATTCGAAGGTTGACGAAAGGTTTTCGGAAGCGATGGAGTTCGGTGAGTCGTCGATCAATTAACGCGAGGATTTTTTGTTGGAAATTGAAGTGGTTTTGTGGAAATTTATGATGATGGAGATGGGAGGAGTTGAATAGTGTTCTCTGTAAAATTGTTGATTTTCGCGGAATCGTTTCGAGGTGGTGGATTCGACATTGATGCGAAGATTTGAGGTATCATTGAAGGAATTTTGGGAAAGGATGTTGAAATGGAAATTTTGTGAATAGTTTGGTTTATGTTAGAACCAACAGATTTGTGTCGTGTAATGGGTTAACAGGAGAACATGGGATTATTACGCGAAGTTTCATATCGGGGTAAGAAACGAAAGTTTAAACGAGACAGTTCCGATTATTTTTGGTAAATGTCGAATTGCATAATGTAATAAATTATTCCCTATTATCTCTACTGCGTTGTAACGGAACACGGGTGTTTTATGAAGTTTGAAAAGTGAAGTTGTGTAATACGCGATAAACTAGATTGAAGAACGATGTTAACATACTTCTCGAAATAGAAATTCAATAAATTCTTAAGATGATTTGCTCCGTATATTGCGTAATATCGTGTAATAATTCTTTGTTAAATTTAAAATTGGATGTAAAGATTTCGTGTTTTCTATATGAAATTAAACGATCAATTAAATGCAGAAAATTTACAAAAAAAGATGAATTTTGAACGAGTTATAAAATTATTCCAAAATCTGTATATCTGTACAAAATCTATACCAATCAAAAGGAAATCGTTAAAATGGAAGACGGATGATAAGGCTACACGTTTGCACAGGCATATTAACTCAAATCAAATACAAATCTCCTAGGAATATTGCGATCCGCGAACCGATTCGAACCCTCCTTCGCGATACGCGGGGAGAGATGATTTCCCGCCAATGTAAACAGCAATTACAGTTCTCTCGTGGCGCACGATGATAAACCTCGAGCGGAAAAGGTAGGAACAGAGGAAGGTAGGCAGGGAAGACAAATCATCGCGAAGAGATTTCTCGTAAAAAAAAAAAAAAAAAAATAGTTACGGATCTCTTATAAATTGAAAGGATTTCCTCCATAAGAGACGCGTTATTTGCTTGTTCTCCTGCAACGATATAATAGGATTGCGAAAGGGGAAAACTACCGTGACGGTGTAAAGTCGTGTCAGAAAGCGTAACGAGATTACGCACGGGGATCCGAGACGGCGCGAAAACACGATGGAAAAATCAACGAAAAAGCAACGATCCTCGAAAATGTGGACCGGTTTGATGCCTTCTTCTCGATGGATTCGAATGGATCGCGGGAAGAATCTATCCGCGAGACGAATTTCGAATCGAAGTTCTATTTTCTCGAAAAAAAAAAAAAAAAAAAAAAAAAGAGGCTTCTCAAACGAAAAAACAAAAAAATCGTATTATCTTCTTTTACATTACTTTTACGTATTCTTTTCGCGTGACGGCCTGATTATTGATCACCTATCCAGTTGGAAATGAGCCAGATCCACGTGTACTTGTCCAACTTTGAAATATACATTCCCCAAAAATAAACCAACGTCCAACGATGATTTTCTTATCCTTCGTTCCCTTTATTCCCGCTTTTTTATCCCCAACCTTCTCCTTACACGCATTTTCCACTTAAACGAACGAGAGATGAAACGAAGAGAGTTGAAAAGTTGAGCCTTCGCTTCGAGTGTTAAAAGTAGCAAAAGAAAAAAAAAAAGAAGAAAAAGAAAAGAGATGAGAAGAACAAGAGAGAGAGAGAGAGAGAAGCGGAACGTGGCAAAATCGTGAAAGAGAGGAACGAAGAGGGGAGAGAAAAAAAAAAATCGATAAAAGGGTGAAACACGGAGGGACGTTGTTGGTATTTCCACGTGTCCGCGCGAGCTTTTATTACCTACGGCGAACGGCGGGCTGCAGTTTTAACTAAGCTTATTATCCGATATCAATGGTAATCATCTGGCGGATTCACATGCGTCCCGCGCGAAGCGGCGGCGTCATCCGCTCCGGGCCAGGATATACATATAAAATAACGAAACATAAAATCCAATTCTTAATTAACTGCTAGTTTATGCTCGTAATTATACGGTGTCCGTAACGCTTCTTTCGCCCTCCCTCTTCCTCTTACTTCGTGCATCCTGCTTCTCCTTCATTCTTCCTTTCCGCGGCCTTGTTTCGTTCCATCGCTGATCTTTTGTTCCCTTCCTGTTTTCCTTTTTCCACGGCTCGCCAGAAAAATTGCAGATTCGATTTAAATTAGAGGAAAATGTATCGACGCCTTGCGAAATTATTCGATTATTTCGCTATTCCATGTATCTAATGATGTTTTTAATATAATAATATATTCGTGTAATTGTGGAATATTAATAGGGGTTAATTAATAGGGATTAGAAAATAAGATGACAGATGATTCGTAATTAAATGAAGAAGCACTGTGTAATATGAGAAAGAGAAGGATTCCATTCGGAAAGTGTCTCGAAATGTATGTCAATTTTAGATTTCACGCAACGAATCTATACTTCTTCCCCCTTACCTATTATTCATTCGACAATCCGGATGGATATTCAATAGCTTCGTTGTTGTCCTCGAACGGTATACGACTTTCGAGATTCAAGTAAGACAGATACGAAAACGTATATCGGGTCAGAGGAATCCGTGCAATCAAGACCCGATTTCCACGAAAAACTTTCGAATCGAGGTTGCGCGCTAGACTTCGATCACGATCCTGTCTGGTAAGCGGCCAAGGAAAGTTGGCGAAAAGAGTTTTAATCGTTGCACGGTGAGTACAAAACCCGGTAAACTTTTGATGGATCGCAGTCCTGTCTGGAACAATTTTTTTTTCCCCTCTTCCTTTTTTTTTTATTTTCCAACGATTAATCAACCCCCGGCGAAATTTCCGTGATTCGTGATTCGGCAACTCGTGCCTCGTCCCACCCACGTTCGAAAATCAAAGCCGATGTTTCTATTCTCGAAATGGAAGGAGCCCCTTTTGAACGGTGCATCGCGATCGTTTTAAAATTAGTATATGACTGGTCTGGTTGAAGAAATCGATAAATTAAACGTTGCGGGAATGGGATGATCGATGACTATGTATTCCTAGAAGTGCTACTAATAGAGCTCGAGTGGTTACCGCGGAGTGATTACGGTCGAGAATGCGGCCTTGTAATTTTGAAAGTTTGATCTATAAACAGCGATGGAATTCGAAGAGAAATGTTATTTCGTTCGGCGGATCGGTTCCATTCTTCCCTTAGAGTTATCGAGAATTGATGCACGTTCGAAAACGATCTACTTTTCCTAATTTATTCGAAAATTAAGAGATGAGGAAAGGAATAATGAAATACACAGTAGATTCTTTTGATCAATTTACGAACCGAGTTTCCTAGATCGTTTTACTTTTTACGATCGAAGGAATTAATCAAATTCGCGTGTAAATAATTTTAATATTACAATTAATGAAGTGTAAAAAAGAGAAATAAAAAGAATCATCTCGAAAACGGTTCAATAAAAATCTCGATACAATTCTATTCTATTATAAAGAGAAATCTTCAGAGCAATTTTTGAAACGTATTCCATCCAAAGGAACCCCTTCAACTCTCGGAGAGCTTATTTCATCGAAATACACCCTTGAAAAATTTCGCCAAGATCTCCGCTTTCACAAAACTTTCACAAAACTCCCTGAAGAAGAAGACTTCTTTCACAATCGTGCAAACAAAATTCTTCTTGAATCCCTTTCTCTCTCTCTCTCTCTCTCTCTCTCCAAATTTCGACTCGACGCAGACTCTTTTTTTTTCCTATCCGCAACGATTTAATCGAGAGGAAAGGGATTCTAGATCTCCCTACTGCCGAGATATCGTTCAGATGGCGAGAAACACGCCACGGGAACTGATTACATTACGACATCGGGGGGATAACGACGAAGAAATTAATATCCGCGAGCGAGTGGCGCGATGTAACCCGGGGGATGGAAATGGCCGGAGGCCGAATTAAAATTCCAGCCGGTCCCGCGCGGGAACGCGGGGACGGCCGACGCGGAATATTAACTATTTGCAGCGCGACACTTCGGGAAGAAAAGTTTAAATCACCGCTGGTCCCGCGGAAACAGCCGGAAGAAAATTATTTTTCCCGGCACAGCCACGGGCACACAGGCCAGGGATCGTCCGTCTTAATTAAACCGTTATTTACTAATTAGGCGAGAATGTTTAATTGGATCCAGCGACTACGGACACTGGGAGAAGAGTGGATCGTTGTTTTTCGGGAAAAGCTCGTTATCAATTTGTAATTTGGTGAGGGGAAGAGGTGGAGGAAGATAAGGTAAATCGGGGATGCATTCCAGATTCCTATAATCTTGATTTTTTTTTTAAAGATCTAGAATCGCGTTGATTCGAATGAAATATTTCAATTAAAAGGATCGACACAAAACGAGAAAGAAAAAAAGTACCCAGATATATAACGATCCATGAATTAATTGAATATCGAGGGTAGAAAAATTCCAATCCAAAAAAGAAGAAAAAAAAATAACGCGAACCAGAATAAACCAGATCATCCACAAATCTATTTATACTTTCACACGCCTATAAAAATACACATCCTACCATGGATAAATAAACATTCCATAATTTCAAAATAATATTTCCAATGCAAACGATAAAAGAAACAAGCTAACAAAACCATAACCTGTCCCAGAGAAAGAAATCGATCGCAACTCGTCGATCATCAAAAATATTACATCCAATCAACAGCATCCCCCGTGCAATCAATCTATAGAATCCACATTCTAATGGTTCATCTTAGACACTTCGAGGAGGGACCAAGTCCCACGGAAGCGCGGGACCATCGCTTCGCTTTTAGCTTCCGGTCGACAGCGAATTTCCCGAAGGACCTGTACGAAACTCACCACCACTCTCCCCCTCCGGATCCTGATCCATCCGTTTGCACGCGTTGCCCGCATCCGGAAGGATCGCGAGCGGAATGGCTGGATCCGGTCCAACCACGCCTCCGTTTCGCTCGTAAAACTTGGAACCGCGACGGAGATTTCGGTGTCCACGACGGGCCCGTCAACGGGCGCGCCCGATTTAATAAAGGTAATAACGGTGGAAGGTGTTCGAGTTCCATGAACGGCGCTCGTGGAACCGAATGGATAAATCTTGGTGAGAAACGGAGCCCGTGGAAACGAAGGGGAGGAGGAGGAGGAGGAGATTTGGGGAGGATAATGGAATGAGCGGCGAAGGGCGAACGCCGATAGGAATATGTGGCGGCGATTGGGCGATCATCCAAGACCCGTCTCGTCGACCAGGATCATCTCGTCTCCTCGAGATTCATCCTTGAGTGGAACCGATTCGAGGAAGAAAGGGTAAGATTGAAGAGGGTGGGAGAATTAGGAGGGGATGGGGTTGGAACGAGAGGCCG
>NW_006263513.1:494608-498855 GCF_000469605.1 Apis dorsata | reverse complement strand
TCTTTTTTTTTTTTTTTTGCATCGCGGCTTAACGAAGCGTTTCTAAATTTCTCCTCGGCTTGTAGATCGATCGACGGTAGGGGAGGGAGAGAGAGAGACATGGTCGATCCCGCATCTACGACTGGAATTCGTGAATCCTGTCCTTTGGCCAGTCTGCAATGCGGGCGCCAAGCGAAGAAGCGTTTCCATTGGCCGATACCCGTTCCCGCCACGATCTTTTGAAGATCTTTTGGAGATTCAAAGGGAGAGTACGATCGAAACGTGAGAATTGACGATGACGTGATTGGAGATCGAATTTGCGAGTTTGGAATTTTTAGTAGCGTTTCTGTTAGGAAAAATGAATGAATATCTAGTTACCTTTAAAACATATTTCTAATTTCATTATAAAAAAGGAAACTGAACTTAAAATATCTAAGTAATAAAAACATTAAATATAGATATTGATCTTTAGATATAGATATTTTTAAAACATTTTTAAAACACTGTAAAATATTCTCTTCCAGAATTAATTTATTCAAGAAATACTCGTTCGATCGTGCTGCGATCCTAATCTCAATCTTTCGCGCGGCAATCATCGATAACCATAATTATTACTTTTCTATATGCAATAATAACGATGGCTGGCAAAGTAAACGGAAACGGATGATTTAAAGAGATGGGGGGGGTAAATTTGCAATTACGGATAGTTTCGCAAGATATCCAGCCGTGTAGCCAGTAACGAATAACCGAACCGGCGTAAACTGCAGGAACTGACTCGCACTGACTCGTACGTATCATTGCCTTCGGGCTGACGTAGCGATTTCTCGCGTTCGCTTAATACCGGATAAACGCAAGGTGCAACGTACGTTGCAACATCGTCGAGTCAGTCGGCGATAAACTCGCCGTGATTTCCGACGCGCTATTTCGCGCCATTGCACCCGACTTAATATCCGCTTCGTCATTCAAGGAGGCGAGAATCGATCTCGGGACGAAAGAGGACTCGAGATCGTTTTCAAGAAATATCGGATGATTCCGCGCATCGATATTCGTTCATAGATAATCCATATTTATTGAATCTCCAGTTCAATTCTCGAGATATTTTCCGCGTGAGAATATAAAAATTTCATCGGGGAAGGAATATTTCGAGAGAGTTATTCGATTAAACTAATTGCAATTAATGGGCGTAAAAATATTTTTCGTTAAGATAATTCTTATTCCAGAAGAATTCCAGATACGCGATAAGGATCGTTCTGCGAGTATCTCATTCGAGTATTTTCAGGGAACAGATCAGCCATCTCTTTGATCGAAGTTTAAACAGAGCCTTTGCAAATTATCCCGCGGCAATCTAATTAGCCGTCCATCACGATGCTTTCCATTATTATTTGGATGAAAACGAATTTACCACGACACATTTATCACGTTCGATAAAGTATTTTCTCGAGGAGACTCGAATGGAAGTATTTTTCATTAAGGGAACAACACGAATGATTTGATTGTCTCTTGGAAGACTATAGAGGGGAGAAGAGAATCGAGAGAATACGAGGGAACGGAAGAACCAATGGAAGAGGAGACAGGCAGAGATAGAGAGAGAGAGAAAGAGAGAAAGAAATGAAGGAAGACTGCAAGTTTCTCTCGGTTGATCTTGGGTAACCTCGACGGCGAGCGGGAAAAGAGAAGAAGAGGGCGAAACGAGAGAAAGAACATCGAAGGAGGGATCCTTCGCGGTTTCCTCCGCGTCCGGCAAAAAGAGTAAACGAAAGAAGAGGAACGGGTATGGAGGGGCCGAGGGATGAATAATTGAACCTCCCGAGTCCGAGCAGCAAGGCAAACTCTCGCTCGTTGGAAACGGTTGGAAAGCGGTCCTAATGCCTAAATTGATAATTCTACCGGGTGGAAAAACACGCGAGGATCTCGAAGAAGCCGTGAGAGGCTTGGAGCGGCGCTCCAATTGCCCCGGCAAGTTTGCATTTTTACCTACTTCCGTGCATTTCTCCTAATTAAGAACGGGAGATAAAGCTGGCGTTTTATTCCGTTGAGAGAGCCGGTTTCCATTCCTTCCTCGTCGTCGTATTACGTTGCTTTCAATGTAATGGTTCATTGTTGTCAAAGAATGAAGAGGAGTTTTGATCCCATCCTTTTTTCTCGACTTTATTATTAATTTCCCCGAGTCTTTCTCCCCCTGAGTCTGATCCTTTAAGTGACCCATAAAGATCGGCTCAAACAATACTTAACCCTCTTCTTCGAATTGGACGGCGAGATAAATGTTATTAGATAAATAAATTCGTGTCGATACTCTCGAGTCAACTTACGTTTACCTTACTTCTTGCCAATAAAGACAAAAATGGATGCACAAAAATATAATCGACGAATCAATTACCAAACGTATCCAGGAACAAACGTGTCATAGAAGCAAATTGGCACCACGTGATAATACGTTGAAAAACCGTACCTGTATTTATTTCGCTCTATAATAAACGGTGGCCCGATTCTCGAAGATTCGCCTCCAGCCAAGTCGGCATCGACCATCCATCCGCGCACAACTCGACTCAACTCGATAAAAGTTGCCCGCGCTGCGAGAACTAAGGTATGCGCATACATGATTTATCACCCCTGGTGGGCCACGGTTGGTGACAAACGAACCTTCATCCATCTAGCGGCCGAGCTACGTGAGATATGTATACATGGAGGAACGTACGTGCGCCTCAACGTGGAACACGGTCGTAAATGACACACGAGATGCTCCATCGTGGCCAAGCGCGTGGCATGGTGAACGGTTACCCGGGACGAAAATAGTGCCGGCCTGTTCTTAATTCGAGCAACCCGCGCGTTGCACAAGTCGCGGCCGCCGCGCGATGGAGTTTGTTCGTTTGTTTGCTCCATTTCTCCTCCCTCTTCCCCGAAGCGAAACGTTGTCGCTTAAGGGTGACGAAATATACGAAAACTCGCCTCGTGTTTTGTATGAATTAAGACCGGTCCGTGGCGAACCGCGGACCGGATGAGGGTCATAAACGACGGGAGGAATATTTACAGCGCGCGGATCGACCGTGTTCCGTCCTCGAGAGAGAGAGAGAGAGAGAGAGAGAGAAAGAGAGAGGATAGAAAGAGAGAAAACGAATCACCGACCGGTGTCGCCGCAGAAAGATGCGAGAGAATATTACGAAAGGAGAAGGGACGATAAATAAAAGAGGAAAGGAGCGTAAGAGGGGAATTATAAGATAGGAAGAAGAATGACGTTTTATCGGGGTAGAAGGAGAAAGAGAAGTTTTGCGTGGTCGCGTGATACGGGAAAGATAAACGGGAGGAAGAAAGGAAGGTAATAATAAAGAAGGGAGGACGATCTTCTTACAAAAAGGGGGGGATAAGAAACATGAGAATAAAGAGGAAGGAGGAAGAAAGTAATGTAATGATGAAGCAGAGGAACATGCAATCTTCTTAGGATATGGATAAGAATGCAAGGAGTTGGAAGAAAGAGAGAATAAATTGGAACGAAGTTGAAAATAATATGGTCGCCGAAAAAAACGGGACAGCAAAAAGGAATAAAGAAGAAGGCAAGAGGAACAAGGAGAAAAACCGAAAGTGTATCGACCATAAGGATAAACCAAAAGGAAGATCCTCGAACCGAAAAGGAAAATGGAAAAATAAATGAGAGACGTGATAAATTAAAGAAAGTGGAACATATTCATCCTTCCCCTTTTCCTCATCATCGGAGAACAGATACAAACAGGAGAAATCCAAGAAAAAGAAGAAGAAGAAGCCTCGAAATCCTCGACAAAAACAAAGAGCAAAAAGAAATTGCATCGAGTGGACGCGATAAGAATATACTTTTCATCCTTCGATGAGGAACTCTTCTTTTGAGAAATAAAGAGGCCGAGAAAAAACAAACGATGGGGGGAATAAGAAGAATAAGAAAAGAAGAAGAAAAAAAGAAAAACAGAAAAAAGGGGGGAAGGAATAGGTGGAGAACGACGATTCCCCCGTTCGTTGAAAATGGAGACTGAATGCCCCCCTTCTCCTCCATCCCCGTCCCCTCCATCCCATGCGAAAAGAGAGAGGGTGCGCGACGCGCGTTTCCCCAACAGACACACGGATGAAAAAGGCGAGGGGCGCGCGAGGGGAGGGGGAGGGGAGCCGAAGGAGGGATTTGGAGAACGATTCCTGCCTTCGAAAACGGGGGCTTTTATGCTTTTCATCCCACGGCACGCTCTACACCGTGCCGAAAGTACCACTGGACCTGGGCCAGGTCCGCCCACTTGTCCGTTCGAATTCGG
>NW_006263513.1:490344-493341 GCF_000469605.1 Apis dorsata | reverse complement strand
TATCAACCCGGCTCGCGTAACAGCGTTACGCGTGATATTTCAGGATTCTATTTAAGACGCGAGACGCTCAGCTCCGCGCCTTCGTTCCAGATATTGCGTGTTCTGGCGGAACGATGAATCTGTTGGTATTAGAAATTTTGTAAGCAAGTTTTCATTGTTTGCTTCGTGATTATTACGATTTTTATTGTTCGAGATGTTTATAAGCGAAGAAAGAATTGTTAAATATTATGTACAGTGAAAAATCTGAATGCAGGGAAAAGAATTTATACAATGGACGGGAAAAAGACGCGAAAAATTGTGCAATCTTGAACATTTGCAACAATCGTAATCAGTGTTGGATAATTTTTGAAGAATAAACTTGGAAAATTGTATGTAATTTTAAATAATATTAGAATTTTGAGAAAGTGTTTACTCTTTGCAGTACAAACTAATAAATATAAGATAATAATTAACATAATGGAAGCCTGGATAATGATCAGTTTTCAACAATAGCACGAAGCTCGATAGTCACTTGATCCAACGATTCATTAATCCCACGTGTTAGAAGCATTAATTTCACGCACGTTGAACATCCGCGCAAAGGCAAAATCGCTTTTTCGCGTTCCGCTCTCTCTTTCATTCGCTCTTCTCCGGAACCGGTGTTTTCAAGGTACAGATTAATGTGTTCATAATTAAAACACGATTAACACTGTTGCTGAACGCCCGTTTTATACGTTAGAATAAAGATTTTCGGATATTACGATGCTTAATTTACGTATAATCATTGCGGAGAAGAGAAAATCGCGGCCAAGCTTTTCCTCTCGCATATTTACCCTTGTTCCTCCGTGCTTTCAAGGTATTACACGTCAGTTCGCCACGATGTTTTCGGCCATTTTTAATCTTGGATTTATATTAAACCTTCTTCGCGTCATATTTACGCCCTTCTTCACCGCGATTTCTCGGATTCTTGAGCTGTGCTCGTGACTACCATTTCTTCGAGCTTTGTCACTCTTAAGCGATTACTTTATTAATTTGCAAATATTCGTGCGAAAATTTGTTTAATAATTTTAATAGTTTCCTTCTCAAATTTCAATGATGAGAAAAAAAAAGTGAATCGTTACACTTTAATTTTATTAATAAAAAAATCTAACTTCATAATAGATTCAATATTTAATTTTTAATCAATTGCCAGTTGACGAGAAACAACGAGACACACTTTCATTCTTACGAGAATAAAACGAAACAAACAATAAACTCGAAATCGACGTAAGACAAACAGAGACATCGTAAATCAGAGACGAAGAATACACGCAAGAAAACACGATCACTTTGCCGGAGGATAAACAAGGAATCTTGCAAAGCTTCTGACAAGCACGACGGAGTAACAGCAAATATTCGAACTCCGGAATAACCGATGAAAAGAGATGTTCAATCGATGATCGATCTTCTCTCGAAATAATCTCGTTCCAGCCGGAAGAACCGCGCGTCACGAGGCGCAAAAAGAGGAAACGAAGCGAGAACAGTAGCAAGTTAAATAACGGGTTCGGTGGAAACCGCTTTAAAACGGCTGTCAGCGTGGAAAATGACTAATGCCTCTTTCCCGGAACGAAATACTGCTTAGAATAAGTGGAACGTACAAGTCCTTCCATTCCATCCACGTGTACGTGAATGCGCGCAATTTAAAATGCATTCCGCGAGGATCATCGACGATCATAATTCTTTGACCGTCCGATAATATCGATCATCGTGTCCATGCATATCAAATATACTTCTTATGTCATTTTTATCCGCAAAGAAATAATTTGCTGCAGGATGATCGTGCAAAGTACAAAGGTGTATCGAAATTTTTATTTTTAAATTTTTAAAATCTAAAATCAACTATCGAAGAAATGTTTCACTGCGATTAAATTTTAAAACGTGTAGCATTGAAGCACAGTTTTTTTATGTAATAATTCAATATGCGTGAACAGAGAATTTGTTAATTCATCGTTGTTTAAAATTGATCATTTGTGGAATTAAAAATTCAATTGGAGAATACGAACTTGGGAATATTATTAACCTTTCTGCTTCTTCTTGCAGATCGTCGATAAACGAAGATATTATACATGAACTTGCAGAAGTTGTAAGATATAATTACGAGATCGATCGATACGAGCAAGTTACGAGCTTGTTTGAATATAGAAAACTTTCCATAGAAATATTTATGCGAGACATGTAGCGTTTTGCGTGATCATTTTTAGAAATGGATAGTGGACGGAACATTACTTCTTTAATTTGTCCATTTTCTCGAATATATTATCCCCAATCTCATCATAATTAATTAGGAAAGGAATTAATATTCCTGATTCATTCGTGCACGAAGAATTGCATGCAAAAATTATAATTAAAAGATAAATAAAGATAAATAATTAATGGGAAGTGCGCTTTTTAAAAATTGGGGAAACACCGATATCCCCACGATCGCGAATAGAAAACAGATCTCACCATTATCTTCACCAAAGCTATTCATCAATCTGCTAGTTTTGAATACTCCATTAATTAGACATAACCCTCTCTTCCCCTGAGTAAACCTGTTGTTTTAATAACACGTTAACTCCACCAGGGATATTTCCACGAAAATCCGTTCCCCACTTTAAAAATTCCTTGCCAAGGATATAATAAACATCTTAATTAGAAGGCTCATTGTGAACCCATTGTGAATCGTTGCATATAAAATGCATGTATGAAATGATTTCATATACGCTGATTCGTCGAATAATTTTATGTATCGATTTAAAATTTGGATGATCCAAGCAACTTGAATATTATTTATATCTTATTGTCTCTTATTGCAAAGGAAAAAAAAATTATAAAAGAAAGAATAACCTTCTAAAAAATTAATCAACAAATATAAAAAGGAAACGAAGGAACGATCGATTGAATCAAATTAATTAATTGACGATTATAACCCTTTACTTCTTATCGAACAGATATATCATTTTCGATAAAAATTACAAGTGAATCGATAATTTTATATTA
>NW_006263513.1:482825-490133 GCF_000469605.1 Apis dorsata | reverse complement strand
GGGGGAAAAAAAAAAAAAAAAACAAAAATTCGTTAAATTTCGGCGATAATTCGCGAATTTTACACAGACGCGGGATTCCACGTCGAAATTTACACGTACACGTGCACCTTCACGCGTGCGTGCACATCTTGTTTTTCCTCCAAACATCCGCGAAACTTGGTGCAGAAACATCAAAGGCGAGCGGCGGGATAAAACGGCGAACGTTTTCGAGAAAAGGAGCCATCAAGAGGAAATTTACGCTCGTCGCGGCGATAAATTTTCGAGGCGAATTCCGTTACGTTGCGTCGAATTGGTTCGCGCGAGCGTGGATATCGCGCTGTCTGTTAAAACATCCACTTCGAAATCCGCTTAAATCGATCCGCCGGAAGTTCGCGGAAGTCGTCGACTTAAGACGTTCTATTGAAACTCGTTTAAAATTTCGTAAGCGGAACCGGTTCGATGAGAGAGAGAGAGAGAGAAAGAGAGATATTCAGATTCTAGAATTTTATATACTTTGTCGTATATATACGGATTTATTTCAAACACTTTTCTAATATTTCTTCATGGGATAAAGATTAAATTACGAATTATGATTAAAAGGTTAAAGAATTTACAATATGTGTAATTTATTTTTTTCAGAATGAAACAAATTTTGATAAGAACAGTCGATACTTTGCATTTCGGAATAATTATAAAATTTCGTGTATTAATATGTTTCTTTTTTTCCTCTCTTGTTAATACTTTTCTTTTTATATATATAAAACTTAAAAAATTTAGAAAGTAATAGAAAAAAATAATCAAGTATTTACAATAATTGGATTGTTTGTATAAAAATTTTTTACAAAGTATAAACAGTATAAGTTTTAATTGCAGAAATGCAATTTTCCCGAGCTGAAGCCAAGTGGATGGATGTCGTCCTCTCAATGGAATCACGAGTCCTTCGTTCAATGAACGAATGTATCTTTCCATAAAATTAGTATCTTTCACATTTAGTAATTTCGTGACACAAGGGTCTGCATCCAGGTTAAGATAGAATCTCTTCTCTCGTGTCGTGTAAATCGCGTTGATAAATAGGTCAACGTTATCGTGGTAAAACGAGAACGTAAAAATGTCAAAGAGCTTAAAATCTCCCTAAATGCGATTTTCTTAATCACGATATTTCTACTTCGATTTTAATACCGTAATAAAAATATTACAGCAAAAATTTTCTGTTTATCTTCCTAGAAGAAATAAAAATACCTTTGCAGAAAAATAATATATTATAAATTATTAAATAATCATAAAAAAAAGAATACTTAATATAATTGGCAAAAAATATAATATGAGATTCAAAGTGATCGTCAATCACTTATTACTTCATCCTCATGATTACTATTAAACTTGAGTGGAATTATAATCGAACCTCGTCTCGAAGATCGACACTGACACTACAATTGGCTTATTCGAAAATCAATCCAAGAAATCTCTAAGATTGAAACGTCATCGAGATCTTAATATCATACCCGTTATATTCCAACGCTTCCAAAAAGAATTTATACTCCTCCTCCTCCTCAAACGTTGTGACAAAGCAACGCGTCAATAATTCCCCGTGTAATCAAAGTTACCCCCCAAATCCCGAAATCAAGCCGAAGTAAACCGAACACTTCTCCCTTCGCGCTGACAACGCTTCACCGCCCCCTCCGCACAATTTTCCCTTCCGGGCCAACCGAAGCCAACTGGAAATTCCCAACTTTAATCGTCGAATTTCTCAGCGTGTGTCATCGAAAGACGAACGAGCGCCGGCTTTCCGAAGTTGGGCTTCCCGGATCGATCCTGGAAATAAACGTCGCGGATGCACGCCTAACCGTGCAGAGCAGAATTTGTCCAAGGCGTGTAAATCACTCCCCCTTTCCCCGTTTATTAAACAGAACAGGAAACAGTTCGAACGAGGCGAAGAGTTCGAAGCGTTCTGTCACGATGTTGCTCGTCCCCTCGTAAAAGGAAGCGGGACGAGGAGCGAGTTTATGCGCTATAAATTCAACCGCGGTCTTCGTTACCAATGCGTGGACAAACGAACCCGCGTGACCGCCTCGAGCCGTCTTCGATCGCAAGCGTTGAAAAGCGTTGCAGATACGTCCTCCACTTGGAGAACCGACGTTAAGGATGCGTAAAAATTGCATAAAAATTTCTAAACGGTCTATTTAGTGAGATTTTCAACAGCAGAGATAAGCAGTTGATGAGGTGATTGTGTCACTCATTTCAGACTAATAGAGAGGGTTATAAAGTAGTGTCGTAAAAGGAAAGGATTGATTGATACTTGGTATTTTGCATTGAAGTCGAGCGTGAAACGAGTTTTTTATTGGGTGATTATATTTTGGATTTTCAAAAGGACATTTCCAAATGTATAGTAGAGTATGATGATTGTAAGGGTGAGAGGGATTAATGATGAAGTCAAGTGGTGGTTGTTATGAGATCTAATTTTGAGTTTAAGTTTCTAATAATCTTTGGAAGAAGCAAGTATTTAAAAAAAAGGATGATGAGATGATAGAGTGGTGAAAATGAAGGTAAAAGTGCCAACTTGATCATTTAATAAAGTCTGAAATGAAATGAAGCTTGTTGTTTTATCATATGTATTTTTTATTTCTATTCTTTTTCTGCTTGTTCGTGTGTAGTAGTATTTAGGGCAGAGAATATATTCCAATTAACTTTTTATTCGGTTAAAACTCCGAGCATAGAACAATTTTGAATAAGATACTCTTTGGTATAGGATTAGCATTTAAAGATAATATCCAGGCAATATCCAGGAATGGAGGAATAAATTGGAAAATGAAAAAGGGTAAATTGTCTGTAAAACGGAACGCATAAATCAATACCCTATAAATCCTTACCTTCGATAATATAATTCTAACAAGCTAGATATACGATCCTCCAATACGTGATCCCTTATTAGCCATGCAAAGATTTGAAGAGAAAAAGATTCTCGATAAAAAAAAAAAAAAATGCAGAATTATTCCAGAATACATTTTTCTTAAATTGACCCTGTTCGAAGAAAAATTCTCCAAATTAAAAAACCTATACTCTATATGTCACATCAAAATTCTACCACGTAAAACAGATAATCTGACGATAATCTGACACAAGAAACGAACAATAAACCCTAAAATGCATCGACACGAAACATTCGAAACAGTGTCAACTGTCTTACAACGTAAACATTCGATGGCAATTAAGCAAGTCAATCCTTTTCAGTTAAGCAGATGCTTAATCCCTGTTTAACCCCTTTGCAATTCTGGACAATATAACGATATTATTATCACTTGGATAGATTAGTTTATACCGAGCATCCTTCACAGGGTGTATCTATCATAATTATCATCCACGAAGCTTTTATCATCCGTAAAGCTTTCAATGCAGAAGAGAACGACGTTCTCATCGACGATCGAACGAGACGGGTAAAAATCAGAGGGAGATCGAAAAAAAGAAGAAAAAAAAAAAAAAAAAACTCGAAATTTCTTGGCGAGGAAAACTACGTTTCAAACGAATAAACGAGTAACATCGGGAAACCGGAAAGGGTAGAACAAGCGACAAGACCTTGTTTTCGAGTTCCGACGTATTACGTCGGTAATTAGATTGAATCTCTCTGTTTGCTCGATTCCCTCTTTCCAGCTTCCTTTCTTTCGTTCCTTCCGCCTTTCCCCAATCTGAACCGTTGATGAACAACGACTCATTGCCTTTAGCTGAGATCGTGAGATCGTGAGTTAAATGCATTGCGATTATTACAATGCGCTGCTTGATGGCCGAGAGAATGGATGGTGTGAACGATGGTAGTTTTCGTTTCTAATTTTACTAGCGTTGGATTGCGGATTATAAGCCCGTCATTGTGCAGTTGGTAATTTGTCGTGGAAGATTGAAATTGAAAAAGGAACATTTGGTAAATAAATTTAAACTGTTAGAGTATGGAAAAAGAGAATTAGAATATCGCGTGTTTTATTTGTAATCTTTGTTTATAAATAATATATTTATTGAATCTTTTTTATTTTCCTTTTATAAAGTTTCAATTTAATCTTATGCCATAATCATTAAGGAAGATTAATTTTAATTTATATTTTTAATATACTATCAATACAAAATAATAAGGCATCTTTAAATTGTCATCATTGAAAATTAAAATATTACAATACGCTTATTATATCTTTCGAAAATGATCAATTATCAGAAAATTTCCATAGATCAATTTGATCGGCAATCGATGATCGAAGTAATTTAAAATTAATGTTCCAATTTCATTATATCTTCTCCGTGTAATTGCATTATTTTTTTACGAAATTTGTATCTATCAGGGGTTCGTATTAACGTAATAACGATTTCAATTTGCAGAAGCTCGAAAATCGTGAAAAGATCGTATTTGCTAGGCAGAAACTGCACGGCCAATATTCGAGGATTATTGTATCGGGATCGCGATTAATCGATGAATTTTCTCTCGATAATAATAATTGTAAACAAACTTGCGTACACGTCGCATGGTGGAGATATTAAATTTCATCGGCGTTTGTCTCCCCTTGCAATGCGTGCAATATCATCGAAAATTATAATTAACTTCTGCTCGCCGCGATAACGCATTATCGGCGGTCAGAAAGTAGCCGGCTTTGCGCGTTCTATCTTTTTGATAAATATTCTATCTGATAAATACGCGTGGCTGAGTGCTGTGACGTATACGAATATTCGAGAGATGTTTGAAAACATGGAATATCGCCAGTCATTTGATGAATGCGAATAAAACGATTCGAAACATCTAAATTCAAAGAATACAAATTTTGAAATATTCGTGATAAATAATAATTTTTGAAATCAATATTTTTTTTTCATTTCTGCGATTATCATATGCGCGCCAATTACAGGGAAAATGTGAATATCGCGAAATGGTGACAAAAACAAGCCTTGTGTTAATTTTAAATTCATCATTAATTTCACCAACATGGTGACTTAATTAAACATAATTCTCCCAAGAGATATACAATTTACTTCTTTTTAATTATAATCAATTACAATTAATATTAATAAAAGATTTTCTTCTCTTTGCCTTCCTGGAAAAGCAGCGAAAATTAATAAGGTTTGTTTATCATATAAACTTTCCAATTGCCCTGCAATTAAATTATCCACGTGGCTGTTGCAATTGTTGTACAAACAATTAAAAATCAATTTTCACTCCTTTAACAATTTCATTATTAAATTTATAATAATTAATTAAAATGCCCAAATAAAATATTAATACCCACAATATCCCCAATGACCAAAAATAACGGCACGTACCAACTCATCTCGTAAACAGGTTAATCCGCACGATCGGCTAGGACCAGCAGCAATTAAATCTCGACAACGTGAATTAAAAAAAAACCTCATTCTTTATCATTTTTATAACCACCAGTTTCCTCGATGTCGAATAGGGAGGAGAAGGGAGAGGGCAATTTCTGGCAAAAAATTTTAAACGAATCGTTTATCGTTCCGCGTGAAACTGACTGGCAATTGGGAATGGGCGCGTTTTACAAGGGTGGCGAACACGCGATGGAACGTTCGAACCCGCGTGACAATTAATTTGCCACAGGCGCCGCCATTAGAGGGGATGGAAAATAGCTTTCTGCCGCGGTATATAGCCGCGCTCGCACAAATTGCACGCATGATAATGATTTGCGGTGGTTCGATGGCGCGGGCAACCCTTCGCGTTGCGGGAAAAAAAAAAAAAAAAGAAAAAAAACACGCGGGAGAATATAAATCGCGATCAATCATCGTCAATCATTCCTAAGCGTTAATCATGCGTAGGTTCGAACGTTCGTGGATTTTTCACGCGGACCTCGGGAAAAGCAGGGGGCAGAGGACAGAGAAAAAAAAAAAAAAGAAAAAAAAAAAATCACGCGACTTTTCGATCATCGACCAACAACGATTTTCACTGTGATTCCCGATTCGAATTCGAAAATCTATCGACGTGTTTTCTCGATTGAAATTTTCTATGGGATGGAAAACGAAATCATGCGACCATGGTAACGATTTTTAATGGGCATTTCGATGATTCGATTCGATTTCTAACGGTTGATCTATTTTGAAGAGGAAGTTGATGAATAATACGCCGGAAATATTGGAGCCGAGTGAATGGCCGAGTAAATTTCGCGCCTATAAAATGAATCTGTTGAAATTTGAAAAAATTTTAGAAATGAAAACGAATTTTTTCCCCTTCTCCACGATAGAAACTGCACAAACTGATTCAACGGAAAAGAAGCAAAATTAACCTGCACGAAGAATTTTTTCCACATCGTTCGATTTTCTAAATTAATAATAAAATTTTAAACAATAAACCCATATCTTTAATATCTTCTTTTAAGGGACATGCTTCCTCTCTTAAAACTTTCCACAGAACAAATTACTACCTTAAAAATAAATAAATAAACGAATGAAAAAGAACTATAAGACGATAATACAACTCTTTAAAAGCCTAAAACATCAAAACGAAAAAAAAAAAAAAATAAAAATTCCCAACAAACTCAAACTTTCCGTTAACGAGCTGAATTGCAAGCAGAAGATTAATTCGAGTTAAAACGAAAAAAAAAAAAAAAAAAAAATTCTCAACAAACTCAAACTTTCCGTTAACGAGCTGAATTGCAAGCAGAAGATTAATTCGAGTTAAAACGAAAAAAAAAAAAAAAAAAAGAAGAAGAAAAAAGAGAGAGAAAAATACTACTTAAACTGACTTCGCAATACCGTCAAAACTGCTCGTGTTCCATAACTATGTTTCCTCTAAAGAGCTCTCCACGTAATCCTCGCCACGATACTAATAATACCGGGCATCAAGGGTTGCTGGGTGGGTTGAGGGGGTGGCGTACAAAGCCGGCGCGATCATCGGCGTGACAAAGCGTGATTTGCGTGCGCGCAACGAGAGGACAGCGATAAATGGCTTTCTGGTACGACAAGTATTACAACGTTTACACGAATCACGTGGCCCGCCGCCCGCTACGAGCCTGCCACGTTTCCCTCTCTCAATTGATAGTCGGGGCCGGAGGATAGACCGATCGCTTTCCGTTCGCCTCGCCTCTCTACATGTAAATCACGGAATCGCGTCGCGAATTTCGGCTACGTGGGCGAATATCGTATATCTCGATGATTTGTCCATCGGCTGTTTATCATCGACCGATACAAACTGTACTGCTCACGCTCACGGGCAAATGTGACAACGAAACTTGACGAAATCCGTATATGCAATAGAGGTGTTAGGAAGGAGAGATCATCGATTATGCTTCAATTATTTGGTAACGCTTGGAATCGTTCTTTCGTTGGATTTTGGATCGCGGGTGAAGAATGGTT
>NW_006263513.1:479342-482637 GCF_000469605.1 Apis dorsata | reverse complement strand
TTTTTTTTTTTTTTTTTTTTGTGGAATTGTGGCCTTTTTTTTTTGAAATATGGAGCTATTTCATGGAGCCCAGAAGAGTTTAGAAGATCGAGTATTTCGTTGAATTTGATTGAATGGAACGAAAGTTGTTGGATGTTTTATTTTGGAGTTGAATTGTGGCCTTTGTTTTTTGGAAAAATGAAAGTACTATACTATTTCGAGGTTACTATCTTTCTAGTTTCGAAAACTACCATTCATCTCGTAAATGACTATTTTTTATCGTTATTAACTATCTTGTTTTATCAATAATGTCACGTTAAAAATAAATCGATATTGTAAAATTATTTCGAGGGAAGAAAACAATTTCAAAAAGCAATTATACGAAGGAAAGACAACGCTTCTAAAATGAAGTTTATTATATATATATATGTGATAGATAAATGTTTAAAAAGTAATAAATGTAACGATGATTTTAAAACTTTTTTAAATAGTTCGTAACAAGATTTTGGACGAAGCGAGAGACTTTGTGAAAGAAGGGAAAAAAGTTGAGAAAGGAAATTTCTCGCCACGTGAAAAATCGTTTTCGATTTAATGTCAGAAAATAAATTACGCGGAAAGAAAGAGCTGGCAAAAGAGGGAAATAGGACAATCCGGATTATAGATGTATTTGCAATAAAATGGATAATTTGTAAGGGAAGGAACGGTATGTTGCGCGGTCAGATCTGAGGAACCGCAAAACGAGACGGCGTCACATCTAATGAGAGGACTGAGTGGATGCAATAAACGTTCGTTCTTCGTGGTTGAAAGTGATGGAAGTGTAGTTCAAAGAGCTCGCTGGTTAAAAGCCGTTTCTTCCACGTTTCTAACTAACGTAACTGTATACACCGTGCCCGAACAGTCACGTATTTATAGATGCCATACACGGTGACCGAGCTAATTGGTCCTTTCGAATCTTTGTCAGCGCGAACAAATATTAGATAGAATGTGAATTTTTATTGATTCAAGGAATTAAAAAAAAAAAAATTATATGTGCGAAAAGATTAGATTTTTTTATATTAAAACAATTACTATTAGAAAAAATTAATATACGATATTATTTTTTTAAGTTATGTTCAAATGAATAAATTTAATTGGTGAGTTGTAAATATGTATAATCGAATTTTTTTATGATAATATTGGAGAAAAAGAATTTAATTTTTGAAATTGTTCAAAACTTTTTACTTTTTAAATTATTCATCATTACACCGATACTTTCTACACCGATACTTTCTACTTCAAGAAATAAAAAAATTGAAAGTAATATATAATATTCTAAAAAATTTCCAAAGTTACAAACAAAATATATCATACATAAAACATACATAAGAAAAAGAATATACCCAGAAATATACTTAAAAAGAATGGAAAAAAAAATATCAGCTGAAACAATCTTTGAAGGAATAAAAATCTATTTGTCTATTTATATCTGTATTCTCATCGATGATTCTCAAAAGTGTATTAATCCATCTCCTGGGAGAAAATGAAGGAAAAAAAGAAATTTTTTTCTAATCTTTAAATCTTCAATCTCGAACGTCAATGCAAATTTGATAAATCGTCGAGAGTGATACGATAACAACGAGAACGTATGCGAATGATCGCGATACGCGAACGTGATAAAACGAGATATCACGAAGCTCGAAGACAGCTGGCGAATACAATTTTATTATTGCAACGCGTGACCGAGTTTTATTAAAGAATATAAGACCGGAAATTTATGCACCGCTCATGGATCCGGTATATATTGCGCGTATTATATAAACGACCCGCGTTACAGATTTTAATAGGTCGAAAGTGTTGGTAAGAGAGACTGATTCTATCGTTTACAGAGGCTACACTATATAATCTGGCCGATCCCATGAGCGTAAGAGGATTGTTCAATCTTTATTAATACTACCCTCTTATCGGCCGATCGATAAAATGGAGCAAATCACGGATAGAAAAGTACCTGTAATTCTTTTTTTTTTTTTTTCTTTAAATTCCATGTACTATATGTAATTTGTATCAATGTACTTCGTGAGGAAATAATTCTTCTAAGTTTTTCAATATGTACACGATATTTATTTTTCTTTTTTTATGAAGATCTACATTTCACCTTTATGATATTAAATTTTTGTAGTTAAATGAAAAACTACTTTATAAAAAATTATAAGAGAAAAATTTCCAATAATATGTCATAAAGATAATGAAAACTACTTTTCCAGAATTCGTTCTGCTTCTCAAAAGCGACTTTTTTTATCGTTATTCGTCGAAACGGGGATTCCAATGCACGAAGATTTGAAACGTATCTGTGTACAATCACATTTCCATCAGGTTCACCCGAAAGCGTAAAAATCGTCAAAGAAAACGCAACCAATGACTTTCAATTCGGAAGGATCCAGGAAATTGCAAAAACTCACTCCCCCCAAACGAGCCACACACACCGGGTTTCAGAGAGCCAACGTTCCGACACAATCGACTTCCCTCCCCTTCCCCCTGCCATAAGCCTAATATTTGAAAAAGCTAGCTAGCTACCATCCATCCATCGACGCGCTGTGAATCGGATAGAATCGGACGAGAAGGAGGAGGAGGAGGAGGAGGAGAGGTAACCCGCGTATTCCTCTCACAGAGATTTCCGGCCTAGGGACGAGAACGTGTGTCCACGCGAATTTACGGCGTTTTATTCCCCGAAATGACGGCGTGGGGGTGTCGACCCGAGGCTCGCGATAAACCTGAATCGAAATTAAACGCGGATCGCGTTTCATTGGTCTCGTGTTTCGCGAAACTTAATAAAAGAATCGTGCCCACTCTTCGTCTTATTTCCGCGAGGAGACACGGAATGGAAGGAGAGGAATCAAGTTGGATACAAAAAAAAAAAAAAGACCATCGATGCACGATGACCAGCTCGTAGATCAGGGTTAAGTATCCCTCTGGGGAACACCTCTTCTGGTGAGATTAATCACCGCTTGCGATACCGCGAGCGAATGAAGGAGGAGCGAAAGAGGAGAGAAACGAATCAGACTAAGAGACAGAGGAAAGGTTCACTTCTCTTCGTAGAAAGAAAAGAAAAAGAAAGCTCGAGAGAGGGACGAATCGAGAGGAGGAGAATTCGTGAGAACTCGTGGGGGAGAGGAAAAATATGAAAAAGTTATAAACAAAGGAGGCACGAGAGTGGATACAATAAGATAAAAGAAGAAGAAGAAGAAATTCGACGAGGATATCCAGAGAGGGAAGAAAGTATGCATCGTGAACGAGCTTACTATAATTCAGGCCGCTTAGAGCGCGGGTGAAAATACGAAAG
>NW_006263513.1:475926-478831 GCF_000469605.1 Apis dorsata | reverse complement strand
GTCCCTCGTCCCTCCAAGCGGACCACCTACCGCCAGTGGCAGCTCCTCAGCCTCGCTAACCCAACGTGGTTTCCGGTTGAAAGCAGGCGAATACCTTGGAAAAGTGACTAACTAGACGTAGACACGCGTGCGCGCCGTGATCGTGCTCGAGAGCGAAGTCGTTAGACTCTCTCTCTCTCTCTACCCCCCAGGTATATGAAACGCGACGAGGAAGCTAGTTGGGACACGAGAAGGTGGGGGGCGAGAGGAGAGGCGGTGGTGGACAGGGGGAAGGAGGAGGAATCGGACGAGGGAGGAGGGAAGGGTGCACGGTAGCGCCGGTGCACGCTCCTGGCGCATTCCACAATCCGGAATACTGCTCGCGCATACATATTTATGCTACATCCCCGGGCGATAATTCAGCGATCATGCGACGTGGTCGTGCAAGAGTCCAACTTGAGCTCCCCTCCTCGCGCCACCAACCCCCTTTCCAACCAACTCGCCCCCGTGCGACTTTCACTCCATGCCCTCCCCTCCTCCTTCCCCGATCTCTTTCTTTGCCTCGACGCGCTTGAAATTGTTCCGAATCTCGGACCCCGGGCCTCCTCTTCCTTCCTCACCCTTCCCTCTTGATTTATTCAACGATGCAACGGGAAAAATAAGGGGGAACCCGTGTCGGGTCCCGTTCAGAACCGCGAACCGAATCGATTATCCCGACTCCTGCCTCCCCCTCTCCGTTCTCTCCCTCGCGCCGAAATTTTTGTTTGCACGATACGCTTTTCACACTTGGCGTCGGTGAAATTTATTAACGGCGGAAAGATGGAAATTTTTGGTCGTACGCTCGGTGCGCCGTTGTGTACGCCGCAGAGATATTGTTCCCAACGTTGGTTTGTTATTTACGAGGTTCTAGCTCTAGGGAATTAGAATTGGCGAGAGTGATTTTTATCGCTGCGGTGTATTACAAACAAATGATTTTCCTAGTACGTAGTTATATAGAACACGTTTATCTCTTCGATTTTCTGATAATTTTAGACGGATCTGGTTGTACGAATTCGCGTTATCGTAGGAAATCGTACGTAGAGGAATTTTCGTTTATTGTCGTATCAATTTTTATTTCCTCGAAATAGGACAGTTTTAAAAAATAAATAAATAAATAAGCATACGCGTGTTATCGATACGAAGAAAATTTCTTAATTTTTAACCTAATCCAATTGTATTCGAATCGAATGCTGCTACGAAAGAACTTTGGTATCCGATTATTTTCGATAAAAGGATTATTTTTATTTAAAAGGAGAGAACAATAGAACGTTCGTGGTTGGATACGAATTTTCAGTCGGTCGAAGTTTATTCGTAGGCCGCAGAGGAGTAATGCATCTTAAAATCTTCGGCGTTTCTTGATGTAGCCGAGGCCGTGTCGTAACGGTTACGTGAGAAAGCAGCCGATGCCCCGGTTCCCAGGTCAAAGGTCACACGAAGCCTACCTCCCGCGGAGGAGGATTCAAGACTGGTTCTTGATTCTGGTTCTGGACGTGCCGTATCCCAACAGCATCCGATACATTTATGAGGTCGGAGCCCGATCGATTCGAAGCGCATGCTATTACAATAGCTCTCGAATCAAGGTGAAATTTACCGCGTGATTACAGGTAAAAAAAAAAAAAAGAAAAGGTTTGAGAAGTTGAAGGATTCTAATAATAAGAGCCGAGGATTTATTTGTCGACTCGAAGAAAGGAAATTAAACTTTTCTCGTTCATCTCGTTTCGAAAGATTTTTAAGATCTGTTTTTCCCTTCTCGTTCGAAAGATTAATACAAAAGGAATTAAATTTATTTCGGTATCGTAGATATTACGATATTACGAAAAGTAATTTTTGCAAAATTATTCTTTAAACTTGAAAGATTCTGCGTAGAAAGATCAAGGATTCGATTATTGGTGTATGAGAAAGAAAGGACTAAATTTATTTCAATTCGTCGTTTCGTTCGTAAATGAAGAATAAAAATCTTTGTATTCCGTTCGTTTCCTTTTTGTTCATTTCAAAAACTCTCGATGATTCTCACGATGTTTTCTCTATGGAAATGTTTGGTCAAGCGCAAACTGTATCCAATAAAATATAAATTTCCAACTTTCGGTGTTTACTGAAACACAAGCCGATGAACAAAAATCGTTTGAATTGAATTCGCCATCGTTCCGTAAGATTCGAATATTTATAGAGTCCTTTTTTCTTTTTCTTTTTTTTTTATTTTTTATAGGTTAGGTTTGAAATTGATATTTAATTACTCGGATATCGGTATTAATATTTAATTCTTTTAATACGTTCCATCGCGTTTTCTACGAACCATTGGACGAAGATCATTAGCAGATCATAGTTTCAAATTTGAGATATCAAATTTCGTATTGAATTTCATAAATAAAAGAATCGTCACGAGGGCTTAAATTGTATAATTTTTATCATTAGGACAATTTTCAGAAATGTACTACGATAGAAATTATGAAATTAATATTATTATTTTTACCAGCCACACTTTCAAACAAACAAAATAACAACACAACAATTACTTTTTCACTTAAAAGTGTCTTATTCCAGAAGGACGAGCCAAAATGGATCAGAAGAGGGTGTGTTCGAAGCGAATTCGTCGATTAGCGATGATCGATCCCTCCTTGTCGAAGGAGGAAATTGGTCGGTCTGGGCCCAGCAGCGAGTTCAGCCAGGAAATTAAACGAGTCACGTGCCCATAATTATGAGCATTCCTCTGGACGAGACTTTTCGCGAGGGGGGGAAACAGGAATTTGCGAAAAAGCGGCCGTGAGAAAGAAAGAGAGAGAGAGAGAGAGGATAAAATTGCGAAAGTCGCGGCGAGGAATAATAACAATTGTTGTTTCGGCCGGGCGGAAGACGGACGTGAGACGAATATACGCCGGAATGCAGCGGC
>NW_006263513.1:472188-475714 GCF_000469605.1 Apis dorsata | reverse complement strand
GAAGCCGCAAAAAGAAAAAAAAAAAGAAAAAAAGAAAAGTATAATTCGAGCGCGGCACCTCTCTTTCGTCCTCCCCTCCACGATCCTTCCCCTCCACTTTTCTTCGTTCTTCTGGCCAACCTGAATACCCCCTCATTAGCGTCTCCATTAAGATTTGATTAGTTCTAGATGCCTAGTGAAATGCGCATTCTCCATTCGCCAAACATCCTTCGCGTCTTGTCGTGTAAAGTTTCGCTTTTTTTCGGGTGAATTCGAGTAAAACCTCGTGGGCGAAATTTTGAAGCATTTAAGGGAAAGAGAAAAGTTGACTGCATGAATTTTGACGAATTTCGTTTGCGAGGGTGAAGAGATTTGAAGAGGTAATAATTGATCGAGCGTGTAACAATTATTTATACACTTTATGTAGGTTTAATGGTGAATTCCTCGGAAGTTAGGAATAATATGTGATTTAAATTTTCTTTCGAAGATTTAAACTTCATCTAAACGTCATCCATTTCCAATATAAAGTTTATTTCGAACAACCAATGGAAGGACTTACTTGCAAACAAGTAAACCACATCAAGTAGAATTACCTAACGAGTCACATTAACTAACTAATTTGCATTTCTAACCTCAACTACTTACAGACAGGGTAATCGGCTAAGGATTACGCGTATATGGTATTAATTAATTGGGAACTCTGAGCAGAGTTCCTTTGAAGAAAACTTAATAGGATAATTCTATAATATCATGGCAAGAA
Source organism: Apis dorsata (assembly GCF_000469605.1). NCBI lineage: Eukaryota > Metazoa > Arthropoda > Insecta > Hymenoptera > Apidae > Apis > Apis dorsata. The sequence continues at coordinate 474,975 of NW_006263513.1, read as the reverse complement.
TGAATTACTATAAATTATATCTTTCTTCAATTTGAAATAATATAATTCGAGAGATATATTTTTGAAATTGCACGAAGAATTGTTTAGAAATCTAGATATATATATTTTACAAGTGGTAATAAAAACATAATTTATGTATGTTTTGTTGAAATAATTGGTTCACTAGCAGATTTTATGATAGAAAATTACTTTTCTAATAATAATTGCATATGTTTTTTAACCTACTTCCTGTTTTGCTAACATCTGTCATATGATTATCTGTTTAATATCTGAAAATGAAATCCAACTGATTTAACGATGATATAAAATTATTATATGCTGTATGCACTTAAATTGCAGTCATTTCTAAACCGAACAGGCAATTATGATTGCTTCATTGCCACATTCTGCAACGTAATTTGCCTATATTATCATAATTTTTAAAATTCTAATTTCAGAAATACTTACATTACGATATCTTTCCTTATATTTAAAAAAATTCTATTTTCGAATAAAGATATTTCAATGAAATCTAAATTCAAAAAAAAAAAAAATTTCTTATTCTTATTTATTCATAAATCGTGAAATTTTCAGAGAAAACCTGTGATATTCGTTAATCATCCAAAATTAAATTATTCCACGAAAAATTTCTCGCTGTTTCAAAAACGAGGAAGAAATAAAGATACCGACATCATTTTCCAAAACAAAGATTCAAAATATCATAAAATTGGGGAATAGAGGCGGGCACGTTTTCACATCGACGATCCTTTTATCGAGGAAACACGATGAAAGAATGCTATACATCGACCGCACAACACCGTCGAGATTGTTTCTCCTTCCCATCGCTCCCTCAATTTTTCTTTTTTTATTCTCTACAAATTTCTCTCGTTCCAATGCACCTGAACGCGGAATATTAAAAAAGGCTGTCGAAAAGAAAATCGGAAGAAGTTTTTCACCCTCTATTTCCTTATTTCACGGGAAAGGAACGTTAAATATAAATACGCGAGAGAGAGAAAGAGAGGAGCGAATCAACGGTCAGACAGAGCGGCTCGCGTTTTATCGCTTAGGGAAATTTCAGACTGTGCCCCGTTCACCGTGCCGTAAAGCGGAGTTCGTTCTTTTGTAGATACGTAGCGGCCGGGAGGAATAAAGAAGCTAAACCCCTCGAAGCTGAGGAGAGGATCGTGTCTTTTTTACGATACCGAGCGCGACGAATCACTTCGCCAATTGTGCGGCTAAGATGCGCTTTCTTTACGATTCCGCGATGCGGAAGACGAAACAGGAAGGCGGACAAAAGGTTTTATACAGGTCGCAAATATTATCGAATGTTATCGATAAATCGTGATGATGAAGACGCGTGGAAATTTTGGAGAAGAGAGTTATTTTTGAATGATTAAAGATATTATGTAAAAATATTTCTTTGGAATTTGGGGATAAATTTTTTAGAATTGACTTTTCTTTTAATAATATGGATGAATTAATTTTCGAACGATTAATTTTCGAATAGGTTTCGTGCGAATCAAGGTAGAGAATTATGAGGCTTGAAGTTCTCGGATTCACGTATTGCCTACTTTCGAAAGGATTAAATTAAATGGAAAATGTAATCATCAGTGTATTATTTACTATAATTTGGGAATTATTGATTGGAGATTATTAAATCATATTAAATGTAATTTCAACTCCTTATATTTGAAATATCCCATCGTATATGTACGTCTCTCAATCGTATCCTAATATAATTTAATTAAACGAGACAAGAATTAATTTGTATCTATTCTTCACAAAATGAAAAAAAAAAAAAAATAAAAGAACGAAGAAGCATTAAGAGAATTACAGAAATAATGATTTTCCAGAAGCGATATCAAAAGTAAATCAACCATGTTTCAAATTTGCATGCACTCATTCGGATCGCATACCATTCACCGAATAAATCGAATAATTATCAGGCTCAATGATATCCGTGAAACGAAATCACACTGTGGCGATGGTTAATCCGCATTAATCGGACTTCCTAAACATTTTGATCGATTTCCAATCGGCGCGAAATCACGGTATGGAGCGGATTTATCTGTTTATCATCCCGTTTAAAGCTTTATCAGCGTCGTAACACGGCCGTTTATTCGCCCATTCGAAATTCCATCGAAACTGAAATAGTGGTGGCGGTAATTCGTATCCGAGATAATATCGCTCATTTTTCCCGTGATTCGTGGAAGGCCTGCGCGTGATTCGAGGTCACACCTCGCCGTTTCTCGTTTATCTGTGTTGCCGCTCTTTTTTTTTTTTTTTTTTTTTTTTTTTTTCTTCGCGACCGGCCATCGGAACGGATTTCGTCAGACCGGAAACAGAATTGCCGGCGGAAACGTCACGGTTGTTCGAGAACGATGAGAGGAATCCTCCCGTCGAAACTCCCTCCCACCTTCGATCGATCATTACTAGATATTATACCAAATTTCTTTTCAATTTAAAATCGAACTTTTTTCATTCCTCGATAGAAAACTACAATTCAAAGAACTTGGCTGTAATTCGACTCTCGCTAATAAAAAAAAAAAAAAAAAAAAAAAATCCAAAAACACAAAAAGCTGCAAAATTAAATTCGCAATATCCGCTCGATCCGTCAATTTCACCGTCAAATCGAAGAAAAATCGGGGAAAGTGGTCGGTTGATAAAAAATACGGAAACCGCGAAAGGAAATTGAAAAAGGGCGGGAAAAACGTGTCCTGTTCATGACACGGCCACGATTCCAATCACGGATCTCCGCCACAATGCGACGAAGGTTGCACCGTGTTACGCCGGATGCAGTTGGGACCC
>NW_006263513.1:468103-471433 GCF_000469605.1 Apis dorsata | reverse complement strand
TTTTTTTCGATGGCTGGATACATATTTCGTAGGAGGACTTTTGTAGATTGTTTCTTTTTTTAATCAATATTTTAATTCTTTTTCAATTTATATTATTTACGGTGATGAATTTACAGAGAGAGAGAGAGAGAGAAAAAGAGAGAGATATCGCTTTATTTCGTTATATAAAGGTGATTAAAAAAGGAGAAAGATTTAAAGAAGTAACACAGTGTGACACGTTTTTTTCATTCCCTTTATATTACAAAAATTTCGTTCGTTCGTGTTTCGAATTTGTATATGCTTCGATATATAACTTTATCAATATATTTGTTATCCCAACGTGTGTTTTGTATCCCGACAAAACAATAAATTGCTTTATTTATTTATTCCCCTTAACGATTTAATAATAATATCATTATTATTATTATTATTATTATTACACGAAACGATCGAAACAAATATGTGTTGATGAAAATTAACAATCCGTTACAAATTTGCTTGCGAAATGTGATTGTACATCGGACGAATTACATCGTATCACATTTCGTTGAGACGTTAAATAAGAAAATTCGAGGGTAATTTGCGTAAAAAAAAAAAGAAAAAAAGAAAAAAGATTAATGAGTCAAAAAAATCAATTGGATGGAAACGAGAGATGAAAAGTGGTGTTCGTTCCGATACGGGACGGCCAACGACGTAATGGCGGTGAACGGTGATCGTTCGTTAAATAACGAAATTTGAGCGCGTGCACAGTTTCGATTAACTAATTTACATCGGTCGGGAGGCAGCAGTTTTTGAGAATGGTCGAAAAGTTTGATTATTCACCCGTTATAGCATCCGAACGAATTTTCGGCCTCTATCTGGCCGGCAATTTTGCAATTTGCCCGTGTCTAGGTCCCTGTAAATGGAAACGTAGGTAACGTTTTCACGGTCTACGTACCGTGTACACCGGTATATTCATATCGCGCGTGCGTGTATGCGTGTACGCGCGTATGCAATATGCATGTATCGTAAGTTTTCATCATATGGAACGAAAGGGTGAACGGGCACGGTGTTTTTCAGCCGGCGAGCCTCCACCATGTTTTGTTACCAACCGTTCGCAAAGCAACTACGAAACTCGTACAAACAACAAATATTTTGATGAAATTGTGCTCCCCGTTATTTTGATCGTGGCGGCGCGACGATATCTTTTATGAACGATCATGCGACCGGATAAAACCGTTCCATTACCGATATAACTTCCGCGATAGGAGCGGAATGAAAAAACGCCAATTAACCGCGTCAACTTCACCCCCTTCCGATTCGATTGATAAAACTTTTTCTATTAACAAGTATACAAGTATTGAATGAAAATTTACTTATCCGTTTGAAAATAATAAGATAAATATTTTCCCGAAGAATTATCCGCGCACAAATTTCACAAAATCGAAATCCTTTTCGAAAACTTGAGGAAATATTCTTCTTCGGCAAGATTTCCTCGAGATGAAAAAAATTTGTTCATTCCCTCCTCCCCCCTCTTCGTCATACCCTCCGGTTCCTCTTCCATCACTCTCCGGTTCCTCCACCCGCCCTCTTCCTGTTCTTCAGCCGTTGGCGCGGTAGCCAAGGGGGAAACCGCGACGAACCTGTTGCGGGGAGCACGTCGTAACTCTTGCGGTGAATGCAACGTACACGTGCACACGGAATCACGTTCGTTCTACTAAACACGTACCTATCGTGTATACGTAGACGCGGCCGGCCCACGAGACGACCAACGCGCGCACAAGAGGCGAAAAGGGGGTGAGAGAGCGTGTTGTTGCGAGGAGGAAGAGGGAAGGGCCAAGAGAAACCCAGTGGCGCAGGAGGGAACACGACGCTATTGGCCACGTCTCTCTCTCTCTCTCTTTCTCGTGTATTAGATCTGGTTGTGTATCGTTCGACCGTACAAGCGGAACCAGATTCACGAGACAAAGGGAGAGTCGAGAAACAGTACCTGCAGTTAGCGCTGGTAATTACCAGCCGCGAGCTAAAGATGGTAACGGAATAGTGTGATAGAAGGAGAAGTCTCGCGCAGAGAGAGGATAGGATAAGGAAGCACAGAGGGTGTTGTACAGAGTGTCAATATTTTCCGTGTTAATTCTCTGTGGATTATTTTCGACAGGATTCGGTTCTAATAGAGTTCGGAATAAAACGTGAAAGTTAGTGTCCCGTTTCGTTTCTAAACTAATAAAAATTGTGAATATAAATATTTTCACGTTTCACACGAATCACATGAATATATTATATCGGAAATCGATATTAATTAAACTCGATCAAGATTCAATTCTTTGAATTTTTCGAATTTTAAAACTTTCAATTTATATTTTCTCTATTACGTTTCACGTAATATAATGTATTTGATATGCGTTACGTTTTAACACGCTTTAGCTACACAAATATATCTATAAGCTCATTCGATAAATAAATCTAAAACGATAGTTTTTCTACGTTCTACAAATTTTCGTATTTGTTTTGATCTCTAGAATCGGCTCTCCACAGATGTGCTACGAACATGTCAACAACTTTTATACACAGGCTCCGTCCTTTTGTACGAAGATTCCAAGAAAAACCGATATACAAACGCGATAATCAATTTCGTCACTCGTCACTATTCTAGTTTCTCGTAAACTTCCAGCCTGTTCGGATCCTCCATCGATACTTCTTCCCGTGTGGCGACGATTCATCGATAGAACTACGTAAGTTGATTAGTATAATTAGGTTCAGAGTTGGGCTGGGGATTAATCCATCAATAAAGTTTAAGTGGTTGATCAAAGGGTATCTTTTTTGTGAGGAATTTCGTAATCGTGATTGAATAATCGGACAATTATACGATAAATTATACAATTTCTTTGTCACGAAAGTACCACGTGTAAAAGATCGGAGGGAACATTTTAAGAAATGACGAATTTTCGCTTCGATTGAATACCGTACGTTCATTCAATTAATCCAAGCGCGATTAAAATTTCTACTGCAAAGTTTTCCCTCGGATCTTCCAAATTTCAACGTATAAGATAAGAATTTAGAACCTAGAAGAAAAATTCGGACGAGAAGGAAGGATAGATCGTGTTTTATTTTGAAAATAATTACACGCTCGATAGAATCGAGGGGAGGAGAATGAAAAAAAAAATGTCATACAGGACGTCGAATGGGGGCGATACGGAATTGTAAAAAATAAAAAGAAAAAAAACCTATCGGCAAATACGGCTATTTTTCAATACGCAGTCGTGACAATCGTTTAAAGAGCAAAACAGAGTGCGCCGGTTAATGAGCGAGAACAGTTATGGGACACCGGTCGGTGCAACTTTACAGCTTGCAATCGGAATGTTACGCGACTGA
>NW_006263513.1:456081-467857 GCF_000469605.1 Apis dorsata | reverse complement strand
GGGGGGGGGGGGAGGATCGAACAAACAACTAGGAATACGCTCGCTCCGGAGACATATGTGTGCATACATTGTGCGCGTGTAAATGGGCGCATGCACAAGCGTACAAGTGTTACTATAATCGTGACGTGTCTGTCGCCGTTGTTCAAGAAACGATGGGTCACGACTGTCGTTAACTATGAAATGTGGCACTGCGATATTTATCGATTAATCGGATGTTACTCGAATAAGCGAGAGATATAAATATTGCGCTTGATATTTGAAATATACAACGACACAGAGCAGAATATTGAGAAATTGTTATAGAATCCCATTCGAAATCTTTTTCGAATAATTGAGTTTATTTCGTTTGAATAATTCAATAGTAATTTTGTTGTAACGAAATTATTTACTTCCAATTTCAAAGAATGGTACTTTTTTGAAAAAATATTTTACACGAATAAATAATAAATGTTAATAAAAAAATGAATACATTATTATCTTATTAATTGAAACATGTTTCAATTAATAAGATTTGATTAAAAATTTTAATCCCTTTTCCTTATTATTAGTAATTTTTTTAATTCAAAGAAGTAATTCGATTTTCTATTTCTGTTTGAAAGAAATTTAATAATTTATTCGTTTCTATTTTGAACTTACTTCGGGTATTTTTGATTGATGATTAAATTCAAATGGATCTTGCAATGACGAAGATCAAATAAAAAATGAATCTGATTCAATGAATAAATATATTATATAAACAATATAGTATCAGATTGCTGTTAAAATGATTACTAAAAAGATTATGATATTATAGAAATTCTAATATTGTGAAAAAAAATTATTTTAATCGGTAAGTAAATACATGTAAATCTATGCGAATGAACGAATAATAAGTTGTCTAAAGTGTCGAAAAATAAAAAAGGAAGAAAAATTACTCGTCGAAAAAAAAAAAGGGGATGGAATTGGTAGATAAAACGAGCAATCACGCGAGCGTTATTTTCACTGGTAATACATTCGACCTAGGTAGACGGAAATGGCTAATTACCATAGAAATGGAGAGGGTATAATGGATAGAAGAATACGGAAGTCGTTTTCCAGCTTGCTCATGTCTGAATTACTGAACCGCCAACCTGGATTTAAACGTTCGTTTTTAATCCAAAAAAGAAAAAAGAAAAAAGAAAAAGAAAAATGAACAAAAAATGAAATGCAAATAAAAGAAAATTAAATGGAGAAATATAAAAAATAAAATCATCATAGTTAAAATAATAAATTGATATGATTATTCGAAACAATAAAGAGACTAAAGAAAATTAACATAATAAAAAGGCAAGAAATATTGAATAGTTAAAGCACGAATCCATATATATAATTCATAGTGAAAGAAAATCTGATGAAAAAAAACGCAAATAAAGATAGAAAAAGGAAATAAGAAATAAAATAAAAGTCCGTAATCATAAAAATAAATTAAAAGGGGTGAGTAAAAGCAAAATTTGAAAAAAGAAAAAGAACGAAAAAAAAAAAAGAAAAATATTATAAAGTAAAAAAAAGAAAGGAATGAAAAATATCGAGTCGAGTCAGAATGATAAATCGATACAATTCGTGATCAGTCAAAATGATAGCATCCCTCCTCCTCTCCTCCTCTCTCTCCCTCCTTCCCCGGTAACCACGTTTTGCTCTGGAAACGGTCGATTGCATTTCCACGAGGCTAGATTATTAACTGGCATCGGAAAAACGTGACAATCAAGTTTAATTTCCCTCCGGGAGCCTTTCCTGGAAACGCGTAACGATCGAGGCCGACCACAGCTCTCTCGAACAGCTTGCACTTGCACACACGGGATGTCGCCCCATTTAACGCTACCCAAACGGAATTAAGAAAGGGTTAATAAGTAAGTAATAAGGGAACGTGAAAACAATACAGTGATTACGTGCTCTGATTATGCTCATTTAACGAGATGAATGGAGATAAAGTAAGAGAAGGTACGTCTTCCGAACTTCGTTTCTCTTCTTCATGGATTTTGAAAACGCAATTACCACTTTCGGCCATTTGGAGCTTGGTAAACGAGAGGATAAAATCTCGATATAAAGGCGTCAGCATTGACATTTATCGTCTCGATTATACGCTCGTAAAATTTGCCAGGAATTCGTTCGAGCGTGGAACATTTTCTCGCAATCACCAGATGCGAGAAGTTACGTAATTAATTTTTGTTGCCTTATTTATCCTATAATCCGTATTTGTAGTATTTGTGATTCGAATATATTATATTTATTCGTTTATATTATTATTAGAAACGCGTTTTATTTTTATTTCAAGCGTAGAATTTACAACTTAGAAAAGATATTTGATATTGGAAGTTCCACTAATTCTTATTTCAATATTTAAATATCCGTCTTTGAATATTCTTTACCTAAGATAAGATTAAAAATTCGTTATTTTCCAAGCTTACTGGAACACCGGTATTCGATATATATTTATCATAAAAAATGATATAAAATCAAGAGAAATTGAGAAAATAAACAAGTTTCGAAAATTTAATTCGTAATTGACATCACGGTATTTTTTAATAAGTCACAAGTGAAATAATTAACAAAAGATCCCGAACGAAATGATAGAGAACATTCGATATATCCGCAACAAGAAATATCGACATCTGGTTTCGTTTCCAATCGCAATTTGCAATTGTCAGAATTCATCGTCCACACTAATTCTAAACTGTCGTTACAGGAACAATGGGAGCATAAATATTTTAGACGTCTCATTCTCGTTTCAATTGGCATGATATAAATCGTGACACGGAGTTGCTGAATTATTTAGCAACGCTCGGATGTAACAATCATGAGCATTACCTCACAATGCATTTGGCGGAAGTGCAGGTAACACGCAGATTGTGTTGTCATCAAAAGTTTCGCGCGGTGCAAGTTTCATCAGGAACGATGCGACATCCACGTTTGGCTATCCCATACAACAAGCCGTTTGAGAACGTATTTACCTGACAGAATTTAGCACAGGTTTCGACATTGAATTTAATCATGGTTTACCGATCAAGTTACCGGTATGACAGTAAATCACCTCGAAACCTTGATATCGCCTCAAATTCTGCGCGACCGTTTAATCCGAAATAATAATAATCTGTTCGCTAATAATCGTTTAAATTATTCCTCTCGCGTCTTTAATATTCCGACGTCCTCGTTTAATCCCGATCTAATAAAAAATTATTATTGCCTTGCTTCTCTGATTTAAGGAGGTGCTCGTTTCGTTCGAGTGATAAATATAAAAGCAATGAATTTTCTACTCAAACACCCCACCAAACTTATCAACGTCCAATTGATTTTCCAAATTGCTCGTATCAACAATTCTCTCCCTAACAATACAACATCCGGCGATGATAATTAATCCGCCTCTCCTCCACCGTTCTTTAACAACAACGTAACCGTGATATATCCTCGCTCCCATCGATCGAAACAAGATCCATCAAAGATTCATCCTGCCCTTATTCCATTCCGGCCAATCGATGCCGTTTGACCCGTTAAATCGATCGACGAAGGATGCGACAATGGGAGAATAGTCGTAGTTGCACGTGGAAAATCGCGAAAAGTCAAGCCCGGGGATCCAGCGTTGAGCGTGTAGCCCCATTATGTAATTGTCGAGGATGTAGGGTAAATGTGCATTTGAGTCAATTGGCAGGGCCGAGCGTGCCTAGTTACGGCTCGTCTCTGTGTAACCGTGTATGCGTGTATTACATGCGTTTACGTGTGGCCAGCTGCGTCACCATTCCGCCACCACGTGTGCGATTCTCCGCTGGTTGCGCAACCTTCGTCACAAGGTTACTGTGCAATAACGTATGCCATCGTGCGCCTCGCCTCTTTCCAGCCGTTACACGAGTGACGCGCCAATTTGCAGAAAAGTGGAAGAAATCGTAAGCGGAAGAAAAATGTAAGGGGAGGGGAAAAACGTATGCGCGCTTTTCTCACTTCTGTGCAATTTTTTTTTTTTTCAAGAATATCTCGTTTCTCTTTTTTTATTTTTTTGATAGGAATAATGAGATTTGGCGATGATGTTGAAAGAAATAGATAAAAGAATTCAAATGGTTTCGTCTATCTATCTGTTATTTGCTTAAGTCAGTGGTGAAATTTATTTAGGTTTACCAATGAAAAATTCTGAAATAAACTTTCGATGCAATAATTTCTCCCTCGCCAATTCTTCTTATTTAAAATCCCTCGAGATTTTTAAGATTCCACACCTTCTCTAAACTTTCAAAATTTTAAATTTAGAAAAATGTATACGCTTCACAGACATCTATAATCGATTTATAGTCTTCTTCTTGAAAAAGAAACTTTAACAAGAGAATAGTCCAATATTCGTCACGTGCTCGTCATTTCCTGCTCACTTCAAACTGATTGATTTTACTTTTACAGACAAGTCTGGACAAAACATCGTCACGGGACGGGACATAAAGTGACGCGATCTTGCTACGACTTCGAGTTCCCAAAGGATGAGACTTAACACGCGGTGAGACTTCATAAATCGCTCAATTTTACGAGCAATTAAGCGCATCACGCGTGGCCATAGGCCGTTGTGCGTCGCGCGCATTGTCTCGCGATGAAACCGTGAAACTGTTCCCGTTGTGAATACCGAAGCAGCCAGAGACGCCGCTTCCCACGTCCACGGAGATAACTCCATTCTATGGCACCGAAGTGACTTGCAATAACCGTTGGCTAACCGCCATTTCATTTTCTTCACCCCTTACCTCGGCCCCGCCCTCTAACCCCATTCACCGTAACCGTCCTCTGCCACTCGTTCGCCACCTTTTTCTTTCCTCGCGGTTTCGACGGAACTTACCTAATCACTTCATCGATTCACGGCTTCCAAAGGAAAAACTCGGTTGAATATCCGCCCGCCCGTATTATTATTTCAATCAAGAAGTTCTCTGTCAAGATTGGAAACACCAAGGGGATGGAAGTTTTTCTCGAAACGGAATTTCTCGTATCGAAGAATATCTCTATTTTTGGATGTTCTTTTAATTATCTGGAGGAAACGGGAGAATAATTTTTCTTTTTCAAAATTGTGTCCTATGAAAGGATAGGACAGAAGAATTTCTTGGTCGAATAGAAATTTTTCGAAGAATATTTTTATTTTTGGCTGTTTTCTTAATTATCTGGAGGAATTATCGTGAGAATAATTTTTCTTTTTTTAATCGTGTTCTATGGAAGAGAATAGGAGAGAAGAATTCTTGGAAATTCGAAGAGAAGAGGGGAGAAGTTTTACTCGTGAACGAACGAAATTTCTTGTTTGTTCTGAAGAATATCGTATGTGTTTTGGGGTGTCTTATCTAGAGGAATGTACGAGGTAAATTTTCGAATAATTTTTGAAGAATATGGAAAAAAGAAATCCGTTTAGGAAATTCGAAGAGGAAAGAAGTTTTTCTCGTGAACGGACAAATTGTCCAAGAATGTATTCAAATATATTCAAATAATTCTAGTAATTGAGCATATGATAAAAATTTCATTTTCATTTTTCGATTGCATCATATCTCATGCTTATAAAGTGTGCCATTTAACTGAAAACGCCACCGAAATTAAGCACGGTTCATTTGAATTTAGCAGAGACAGCCAACTTTTGAATAGCACTTCTTCAACGGGTCGATGATCTATGCTACTTGAATATCCTAAATCGTGTTTCTTAATACAGATGCATAATCGCGATATTAAATTCTATTGACATGCTTCAATATTCTGAAACTTATACATCCCTTTCTATTAAAATATATCCATATTTCAACGTAAAATCTTATTCTTAATAATAAACTATCAACAAAATTTTTTTCTTTATTTTAAACAATTAATTCAAATCCACATCGAAAATCACATCATCAAATACAAATCCGATAATCAAACGATAAATTTCTTCCTTCTTCCTTCCTCTCCACATAATAGATGCCATAATATTCACCGACAACATGGGATCGACACCTCAGGGATTTTGTACATTGTAAAGATGATGAAGCGTTTTGATTCGAACGGTCAGGAAATTCCACGATAACGAAATTCCACGTCGCGCCGTCCCGACGACGATACTTTATTGGCCGTCATATCTGTCGTCGACAGAGACTGGCTTTCGAACGATTAATTATAAACAACCGGCCGCAACAATGGCTCCGTGTAATTAAAGCGACCGGTCGCATCCTTCCCTCCCCTCCTGTAACCGCGCCGCAAACCTTCCACTCTGACCACTGTTACTGCTTCTGCTCTGATGTCAAAGCGGACCGTTGTCAATCCGACGGGATGCTCATACGCTGGACACGCTTTGATCCGTTTGAATCACGTGCCGGACGAAAAGATAGCGAAATAGCGAGCGCGCCACTCTCGATTCGATTAGTCCATTCTCCCCGGCTTTTTTCCCCACCCCGCGTGCATTTGGACGATTGTCGTTGTCGAGAAAAGATTTGCTTGGAACGAAGAATTGGTTCGAAATTTTACCACCAGTTTTATGGAATATATCTCCATTCTTGGATAATCGTTTCGTGAACGATCAATGGATATTGAATATAAGATCGCACGATGGAATTATTTTCGTATTTCGAAGAGATAAATATAAGAAGAAATTTTGAAAGGAAAGGAAAAAGTTGAATTTGAACTTGAACTCGTTTAGAATTGGTATATAAAATTTTGGATAATTTCTCGAATTTCAAGAAACATAGTCAAGATATTATTTATTGCTGTAACTGATATTGAATATAAGATCGCACGATGGAATTATTTTCGTATTTCGAAGAGATAAATATAAGAAGAAATTTTGAAAGGAAAGGAAAAAGTTGAATTTGAACTTGAACTCGTTTAGAATTGGTATATAAAATTTTGGATAATTTCTCGAATTTCAAGAAAGATAGTCAAGATATTATTTATTAGTGTAATTGATATTGAATATAAGATCGCACGATTATTTTCGTATTTCGAAGAGAAGAAGAAATTTTGAAAAGAAAGGAAAAAGAATGAATTTGAACTTGAACTCGTTTAGAATCGGTATATAAAATTTTGGATAATTTCTCGAATTTCAAGAAAGATAGTCAAGACATTATTATTGTAACGTTTTGCTGAAGAGGATCTAATAATGGAATAAAATAATTCTTCAAGATAATAAAAATAAATTCAACGCGTAACGAGAAGGAAGAGACGAGTAATAATAAAATTTCCGCAATGGAAATTTATTAACCAATATAATAATAATATCTCGATATCACGCAACGAACCAATAAAATCTTACGAAAGATCCATTATTACGAATCGAATATAAATTAGAAATCAGTATCGACTTGTATATCTCAACAATACCAATGAATCATATTTCCAAGCTATTACCACAATTGAACCAAGAAAATAACCTAGATTAATCGAGGCTGTCTTAACATCATCTCTTACATAATCTCTCCTATACGTCAATTACAAGATAAAAAATGTAATAATAACCGATTTTCTCACTTCGGAGGAATGCACAGAAACTCTGTTCCAATTTGAAAACGTGACTTTCGTCAAGACTTATCGCCAGCATAATCATAAAGCGTCGTAAAATAATATAATTTCCTTGGACGACCTCGATCTTCGAGGCCTGTTTCTTTCCTACCTTTCGTAACACGGGAGTCATGAAAAGAGTCACGATGTGATAAACGACTCGTTGATCATTGATCAGGTGCGAAATTGCGAGGTCAAACGCGTATATCCCCGACTCGAGACACTGTATTATCGAGTTTTTTTCGCGTTTCTTCTTCGCTCGTTTGTCTTGGATGATTTCTTACCTGAAACAGAAACAATAGGAACTTGTTAGTTACTCGTTCGTTCGTGCTTCAAATAGAATAATAAACGAGAGAATGAATGTGAGTGTAATTGAATGTATTTGTGAGCAACTTGCGTTTTGATAGAACTCGAAAATATATATTTATTTGTGGATCGTTGAAATATTGAATGGAGAATAAATAAATGAACTTTTATATTAAATTTTTATAACAAAATAGCAGCGAATATTCGTGTAATTAAAAATTTTTATTCGGACGTAAGGGTTGAGGAAATCCATCAAGAATGAAAATTATTATGGAATTCTCGATGCAATAATTGATACTCGAGAATTTCACTCTTACAAATATATTCGTATCCTTAAATTAAATTTTCAAGTATCACAAAGCGAGCACATATTGTCATCATAAAACGAATTATCATTCGTTTCTACGTCTATATATGTTTCTACGTCTATTTGTTCCGATCACGCGTTTCTTAAGTTCGATTGGATAGAATGAAAGGGAATAAGTTAAACAGCGAATGTTCCTCTTGGGGAATGCAAACAGTAGCGAAAGTTGAAATGACTTTTGACCGGGCGCAGTTGCATATTCCGCCGTAAAAGTCTCGTTAAGGACGAGTAGTAAGATTAACCATTCCGACTTCACGTTTCGAGCGGTTTGTTCCCTCAAATGGAATTCACTCTCTTAATGGTTTCGCTCGTGCAACCACGCTTGAGAAATTGTTTATCGTTAGAGAAGGGTCTATTCGCCTTCCGTTTGCTCAGGAATTTGCATAGGCGTCTATTACATTTCCAAAATGTTGCACCAGATGAACCTGAAGGTAACTGGTAAAAATGCGTTAAATATTTACAACGATTTCAAGAAGTAAAAAAAAAAAATCAAAATTATTAATTTCAAAACTCAACAATTTCCTGATATAAATATTTCACTTATTCAAAACCTCGTCGGAATTATCAATATAATAATCAATTACGAGGTCGCAATTACATTATGGAGGAAAAGAATTCGCTTTAACGAGCTCGTATCGCTTTGTATCGACGATTTTTTTGCGTATCGAGATCGTGTCTCGAATCTAGGGTAAGTGGCCGTGGAAAACGAGAACTTTCGATTTTTTATAGAGGCGGAACGAGCACGGTGGCTCATCGGGGACTCTTAACGGGACATTACGCTCGTTAACGTCAAAACACATGAGCATTCAATAAACTCGCGCCCCTTGTGCACGTAAATCAGACGCCATTACTCGCGTAACGCGTAAAGGGTCTGTTGTGTCGATACTCCCAGCAGGCTCTTTTCTTAACCGGTTTGAGAACGGCCTCACTCACCGATTATGATCGCAATATTATCGTTTGGCTCGAAGCCTCGTACGATTGACGCCACGTGTGAAAAATAGTTTGCACAATCCGAGTTTACTGAGAGAGGAAATTAAGGAAAAAAATTTTTTCCTGCCAACGGATTTAAATCGATTGCGAATATTCATTTATGCAAAAATTAAATATGGAATGGAAAAAAGAAAAGTATAAAATATTTTATTTCAAAAATATTCAAAGTATTATGATGTTTAAAGGATAAAGCAAATCTCCATTTGAGATCCATTATTCATGAAAACGTAAGCATGACGAGCATTCGAGCATGTGTGATTTGAAAATCTTTCTCATAACGCATTGATAGAAAAAGTCTACGAATATCGACTAACAAAACTTATCGATAAAAATCTATCGATTATCTAATAAATTAATCGCACTGACATCATCTCGAATACCTCTCGAAAAATCATAAAACGAATCTCATTATCAATAAGAAACCAAACGTTTTATATAAATTTTCACATCGATAGCAGAGAAGAATTATTCTCAATCATCGAACGAAGATCCAATACAAATATACTAAATTTTGAAGAAATTTCCACCTAGATATAATTCTCTCAAACTTTCCAATCCTACAAATAGTTATACCCTTAATCTAATTCAAAATTCTAATTCTTCATTTATTTCTTCACACGCGTATCATCACAAAGGATCACCATCGATCACTCATTTTTATTTCTTTTTTTCTTCTTCTTCCATGCAACCAACTCCTCTTATATCTACCTCTTACGCCACATCACGTGTACATCCGCCCGACACGTTGCCTCCACCCTGAAAGAGCATCACCACCTATAAATCTACCATCGCGAAATCGCAATGACGTCTTGCATCCCTCATCCCCTCCACCACCCTTCACCCCTTTCGCGTGCAAAAAATCGAAAGAGAACATCTCTGAATCGTTTGGACGATCCTCCACGAACGGATCCTTCCTCGAGGCAGTTCCACCACCTCGTGAAATGACGCGATCTCATCTCCTGTCCCGCGTGGAACACCTGCGGTAGGCGCGTACGTATGCAAATCAGCCAGCTGTGCGTGTGTGTGCGTGTACCTGTGAAGTGGCCGCAGATCGGACACCGATCTCATCCCTAGCGCGCGTCACACGCAGGCAAAGGATCGTTCCACGTGTCTTCTGACAAATTGCAACGTCATTACTGCCAATTTGTTTACACGCCGCCGGATAACAGGCCGAGCTCTCTCTTCTCGTGTGGGATGATGATATCCGTCGACCTGTCGCGAGACGGGATCTTATTAAGCGTTCCTCGAACGATCGATAAGTGTTAACGTTGATCAGAGGAGGAGTTTATTCGATTTATCGTTAATCTCTCGATTCATCGAGATTCGATTTGCTCGAATTGTTAGATATCGTGGATATTGGTGGAATTGGTGGAAAATTTAAACGTGGAATAATCTATGGAACGGTGATCGATGGGAATGGTGTGTATCACGCGTGTTGGGAAAATATACGAAATTTATGACCCGTTCCGTTTGCAAATTTCAATTTGCAAACGTGTAAATCGAGTTATACGAATTATTTTGAACGAGCGAATAAAGTAAATTAATTATTAATACAATAAATCGATTTACATAAACATTTACAATCGATTTTTTATCCAACGATTGACGATCCGATTTCGAGTGCGTTTCGGAATCGAGAAAATCGAGAGAGGTTCGAATCATGGTCGAACAAGCGTGCATCATCTTAAGTATAGTTATAGGGATTGTAAGCGACAACACGAGTGCGAGGTGAAATTGCGAGAAGCCGTACAGAGCGAGAAGCTCTCCGTCCAAAGTCATTAACCTTTGGATTGATCGCTTTGTAATCGAATACGAAGAGCAGGCGACGATGTTCACGGTGTTAAATATTGCATTCTTTCTCGTCGAATTTTTATTCTCCTCCCACGGAAACGACACGAAAATATTTTGAACCTTCTTACTTTCGTTCAATTAACCAGATTATAAAGATTAACGCGAAAGAACAACGTAATAACGCGCTTCCCTTTTCACCTTTTTCGTTCGCAATTTTTATCCATTCGATTAGGAGAGCTTTTGGCAACCAATTCAAACATCGCCAAAGAACAAAAAAAAAAAGAAAAAAAAGAAGAAATCTAAAAAATGCGCGTCATACACGTTTTTAAAATTAAACTAGGGGAACTGCAATCGCTCGTGGCGAAACGAAACGAGAATGAAAATAAAAAGAGAGGGAAGAGGAAGATTCCTGTACGAAAAAGAAATAGAAGGGGAGAGAGATAGGAAATATATAGAAGGAGAAACGGGCGTCGCGACTTAGCGACTTTTCAGCTAACAAACTGCAAATATCTAGACTGCGGCTGCAGGATGACGTTAATTAATATTGCCGACGGTACAGAGAGAGAGTGTCGGTCGAAAGGGGGTGGCAAAGAAGTCTATCCGTGGCGCGGAGGACGGCCGTGGGACGAGCGGAGACAGTTGGAAAGGGACGGAGATGGACGCGAATGGAGAGAAGGAGGAGATGGGAGTTATAGGCGGCGAAGGGGGAGAGGGTGGAAGGGATGGTCTGAGTTTTTATCATCTCTCCCTCTCGACTCGATTCAGTTAAACTTTGAAATAACCCCTTAATGAGTCTGCCGTGCCGAGTAGACCGGATGCCAACGAAGCTCCCAGATTTTCCTC
>NW_006263513.1:454458-455784 GCF_000469605.1 Apis dorsata | reverse complement strand
TCTCTCTCTCTCCTTTTCCAGCGTCACCCACCACTACCGCAAACCCATCCAACCCCCCGTCAACCCACCCCCTGTTCGTGGCGCTCCACTCGTCCGAGGCTGGGATCCCGATTATTGCGGGGCTCGTATCGCTTTATGAATTCGCTTTATGCACTCTGGACCGCTTAAACTGCATTAGGTTCGCTCGCGACACCCGCGATTTCGTGTTTGCACTGCGCGTTAACGACCCGCCCCTCTATTTTTCGGAAGAGAAGGTTCGAGGAAGAGGGAGGAAGATCGTGCAGGAGATCGGAAGAAGATCGTAATCGTAACGATTAATTGTGGATCTAAATTATTCGTGGAGCGTTTGGTAATAATTTAAAAAAAAAAAAATGGTATAAAGTTAAAACAGTTTTCTCTTCCAGGGATCATCGTTCATCGTTATTTCATCTTCTGGTTCGTTACGTTTAAACGAAAACCAAATTGCACTTTGCTCGATTCGCATCCTCTCCACGTTATTGAGAACCCCAGAAAATTGAAACGAATCGAAGCCACGTTCTAAATTTCTAATTTCCCCCGCTAACGAAGGGGATTATTGCTCTCTCGGGCATTGATAAATTCCCTCCAAGTGGCCAAGGAAGGGGGACGATCAGCGAACGAGGGTACGCATGCTGCTAGCATTTAATTCAGTAGACGCGCGACAATCGAGGAGGGGCGGAAACGAGGAGAAAAGACAAAGATCGTGGCCTGTGCGTCAAACACAGAAAGCCCATTAAGTAGAAGCTCGCGTGTCCATCGAGCGTCTCTGTAACAATGCGCCACTCTTGCAGGACAAACAAACGTCCAAGGCAACCCTCGCGATTACGTGACAGTCGAATCTTCCCTCTTCATCCCTCGTTTAGACGTCCCGCTAGATCACTGGCTCTTTATCGGCTATATCAATAGACCACGCTTCGAAAAGGTTAAGCTCTGCAGATAGGAGGACGCTCGTTCATACCACTATTCGAATTAAGGTGAAGACAATATGGTATTTCGAATCTCGAGATGTGCACGAGTGTGAATTGGCGAATGTGAATAAAATTTCTTTTTAGAAGAAATTGTGAATCTAGGTTACTCGAAAATATTTTTTTGAAATAATCTTTTAAAGTTCTTTGTTTCTCTTTTTTTTTATATATTGTACATTAAAAATATTCACCGGAGAAAGAGTTACGAGAGTTGTTCGAGTTGTAAATAAGGAACGCGTGATGTCGATCCAAATATCAATCCAAGAAGCGAAGGTATAATCTTTCGAATCTCGAATTTCAATATCGCTAAGTGAATTTTACTCTCTGAACACGTTTCGTCCAT
>NW_006263513.1:446936-454149 GCF_000469605.1 Apis dorsata | reverse complement strand
TTAGAAGAGCATTTATTTTATTAAAATTATATATATATATATATATATATATATATATAGATTCTCTGAAAAATTTACAGGATAAATTATAATATGGTTATACGTAAATTGCTCAACTCTTTATTAAATACACCTATACGAATATTGCTAATTTAGAAACGAAATTCATTTATTCTTATACAAACAAAATTGCCGATCCCCTTTTTGCAAATTAATAATTATTAAGAAGAACAACCTTTCCTCTGAACAACTTAATCGCCAATCAACTCGACCAAATATCAATAGAATTGCAACAACAATTGCGATTAAACGAAGCGCTGCAATTCAATTCATCCCCGACTTATTTACTTGCAAGCGTAACGAAAAGAAAAAAACCTCCCCTTCCCGCAATCCACGAAAACGACGTACAATCTATCAAATTCAAATTACACACGAGGAGAAAGAGAAGAATGCAAACAAACTGCGCCAAACCCCGCCGGTGGTATAATATCCGCCAACACACGTTCCCCCGCCCTCTGTTTCTTGGCCAACCAGGATTTGTCCGCTATTCCATCTGTACCGGTTAGCATTGCTTTGCATTAATTAGACGGAATCCGTGACGACGTGGGTCTGATGGGCCTTGCTAATGGGCCACTGATTTAATTACGCCGTGGGATCCTTTAACCGCAAGGATCGCGAAAGAAGGCCACGAATAATGAAGGCCTCTCCTTCTCCCTCTCCCTCTCCCTCTCTCTCTCTCTCTCTCAAGAGACATTGCGACCAAGGTGAACACGTTCAATGAACAGGAACGTTGGATGAAAACTAATCGACACGCTCGACGAATATGCGGTGTAACATGGGTGATACGTATGATGATGGCCGATAGGTGATAAGGATCGGGGAGCGAGTAAGGCTACCTGATCGTTATGACGTGTTGCAGGGGAAGAGGAGGAGGAGAAGGAGGAGGAGGATCGAGGGAATGGAATTTATTCGCCCTTCGTTGCGCCGCAAATGAGTTATTCGATGCGATGCCGTGAGCGATATCGAATGATGCACGCGACAAGAGTCGAGAATTCGAATGGTCGCACAACAAGGTGGGACATACCTTGTCGCGACCTTGTTTCAACAAATTAATCGTGTCCTCCCTCACATCGGGGGAGAGGTTATTCCTCGTTTGTTTGTCGGAAATTTAATCTTAAACGAGATTGACGGCTGGAGGAGTACTTTTAACGCAAGCTGGAAGATTGATGAAGGAAGAAAATTAGCTTGGTACCATCCCTTGTGGTGGGTTTAGTTTTCTAGCTCGTAAGCGATGGCCAATTTTACAAATGAACAAGAAAAACAGAGGGATCCGAAATTGGGATTCGATCCATCAAGCTCGTGATGGTGGCGTTTTCTTCGACCACGTTTCGTCTCGATTGTTTGCCCGATTTACGTGGTAAACGGGGGAAGGATGGGGGATAGGGGAGGGGGAATTGTCGTTTGGAAATTATATACTTGGAATCGGAGTGTGTAGTTCAGGATCTCGAGCTGTTAAACGGACGACGAGCTTTCTAAACGAACGTTGACCGTCTCAGGCTACGTGTCGTAAATCCAGCACGGTGAATTCGAGCAACACTTGCCCAAGAATGTTAAACAAACTAGAACGCCACGCCTCGGCCCGCATAAACCACGTCCTGTCACGCATTCGGGATCATCATTCTACCGAGCTCGACATTAACCACGTCGTTCTGCAATCTTCTTTTCTGCCAAAGAAAAAAGATTTCCCGCTCATTTTCGAACTTGCCTCGATAACTTGAGCGATAAACTTCCTCGCCTTATTATTAGACTAAACATCTCGAGTCTTACCTTCTTTTTTAATACCTCGATTATTGCATTACTTCTAGAGGAAAGGAAAAGTCGCAAAATCAAATAATATAAAAAAAAATAATTCCTAGCCTATTTAACGCTCACAATTTTAAAAATAACTCGTTAAAGAAAAAATCGCGTTCCCAAGAGGAGAGAAGCAGAGAAAAGAGAGAAAGAGAGAAAGAGAGACCCTCCTGGCGTGCCACGGCGTTCCCTTCTCGGTTTTATTTGGCCCTGATTTTTGTTTTGTCTTCGTAACCACGCTGGGAAACGAGAGCCGCCCTCGACTACAAGCTTCCACCAGCACAATCATCGACGAGATCCAGCCGAGGAAGAGAACGACGACGACGACGACGACGACGACGAGGACGACGACGACGACTCTGGCAGTCGTCGACCAGCCTTCTCTCCCCCCAGGCGCGTTTCATTTCGGTTTTTGGCAACAGATGCCGACCCGGCTAGTTCCTTTCCCCCGCCCCCCTCCTTCCACTCGCTTATTTTTTCCCCCCTCCCTCTCGCTTCCTTTTGCATCCAGAACCTCCCCCTTCGTATACACGAAGGAACAGATTTCGTTTCTAACGTAATGAAAATAATAATAAAAAAAAAAAAAAAAAAAAAAAAAAAAAAGAAAAAAAAATTGGGGAGGAAAAAACACGATGGGGGCACGATAGGGGTACGTGCCAACAAAAGCACCGCGACTCGATCTAACGAGCTGCTCCGCGGCCGGAAGCGGAAGCGCTAAGTAGAGGAGGAGAGTAGCTGTCGCGCGCGAGTTTTTCGAGACGTTGCATGCAAATCGGAGCCAAACGGTAGAAAAACCGTGCGGGTGTGCGCACGGGTGTGTACCGAGGCTTACGTAACTCGACTCGGTGAAATACAGGCCGTAAAACGTCTGTCTGGTAATACTGGGCGCGCAGCTAACGGCTCGAGACGATCTCCTCGCCTCGCCTCGTCTCGCCTCGCCTCGCCCCAAAGCCTCGTTCCGTGCGCGAGGCTTTCAAAAACCTCGGTTTTCGTTAGTCCGCGGTTTCGTTTCCCGGATCTCGTTCCAAAACGCGCGCGCCCCGGCCTCGTTCCGCTCGCTTTTTCAACTTTCGATGAAATTGCGCGCGGCGGCCGCGGATGAATTCCATCCAGAGAGGCGTATTACTTCTTCTCTTGTTTTCGCGAAATTTTATAAAATTGGTAATTCGAAGTCGTAAAGTTTTATTTCGAATTCGAAGGATTCGATGAAGGGGAGATGGGATGATCTCACGTCGATTTTTGAGAATTGTTTATAAATTAAAAAAATAGAAAAGGAAGAAAAATTATTATATAACATTCGTTTCTCTTATAGTTTGGTTATAAATTTTCGAAGGGTACGCGTCCCGATATGTTAAATTCATTATAATAAAATTACTTTTACATTTGTGCAGGATGATAAAATAGATAGATAGATGTATAAAATAATTTAATCGCCAATTCGAACGGAGGAGCCGCTGAATGCAACGAGCGAATTTTATAATTACAAATATTGGCGTATTTGGCGAAAGCAATAAATCGTACGTTCAGCACTCGTCTCCTAATGTCAAACGCGTCTGCTGAGCCAGACGCGCGCTGCTAGACACCTGACGTGAAAAGGGTGACGAGGAGAGAAGGCCGTGTTGAAGGGAATCGTGGTGGAGGCGGAGGCCGAGGAGGTGAGGGGAGTATGGTGTATAATCAGACTCAAGGGCGTCTGGACCGAAAGCGAGATTCGAGAGAGGAAAGTGCATCAGTGCCAGGCCAAGCGTTCCATGATTCCGCTTTGCCCCGAAGGTGCTCAACTCTCGCTTTCGGATACATCTTGGATAGTAGTAGTAATTTATGTACATCTGCTTTCAGTGATCCCCCCCCGCGTTTAACGAATGGAGATATCGATATTGAATTATCGCAAGTTGAAAAGTGAAAATTGTTAATCGATGTATTCATAGAGCAAGTGGAAAGTTACTGAACAATCTCGTTGAGAAAATTATGCTTTAATATTAATATTAAGCCTGTTGATTGGAAAGATTCGAGATTAACTGTTTCGTTTAATTGGAGGAATTTGTAAAAATATGAAGATCATCGTAACGTCATGATTCGATATAATTTTTCCACAACGTAATATAACAGTTATATAATCCTTTTTTTAGGAAAACGTCAATTTATCGAAAGAAGAAAAATTAAATTAATACTGTTATAATAATAATATAAAATATTCAAATTTGCAAGGATTCACTTTGGATGATTCTTCTTGAATAATACAAATCTATAGAAAATTAAGTTTATTTGAATTAATCCTATTCGTGTTTCTTTTTTCGATCATGAAATGGGGACGAGAATTAGATATTTATAGGAATACAGTGTACAATGTATTTTGGCATTTCAACAAGTATCAATAGGAAAGAAAACATTTCACGATGGTTTCGTTAATTGCAATAGTAGTTCCATTTGGAGGAAGAGATCAGAACAGAGAGGCAGATGAGTGCGGAAACGAAATTTAAAAGTCTAAATCGGCGGAGGGTCTTTGCGTTTTATCGTGCACTCCGGGGACCAATCGGTTTCTCTCGCATTCGCGAGTTGGCGAAGCGTGAACAAACGAATTTTCAAGTTGCTGGCCTACAATACGAAATATTGATTGTAACAAATACGAAATACGCCGCAATGCAGCACCGTGGTGGCTAAACACACAGCCAGTTGCCATGGAACAATTAGGTGGCATCGCGACGCAATAGAGAGGATCCTCGTGAAAAATTGTTTCCCCCTCTCTTGTGCTCTGAATTAACAAATTATCTCGATGAATTCGAGATTATTATTTTATTTGACATTGTTATTTAGAATCATCAATAATAGTTTCTATAATTTTTCTTTGGCAAAAATTGATCAATCTTTATTATTATTTTCTTATTTTATTCTATTATTATTTTTTTTTTTTCAAGACATTTCGAGAAATTTGAAAAATTATCTAGCGTTGAAAATCTATCTGGCACTTAGAAAATCACATCTTCGTATTTGTAACGTATTTAACGTTAAGACTGGAAACAGTAATTCCTTCGAGCAACGTTTACGCGTTAAAATAATAATAAATGGATATTACTTTTTAAAGAATCTACAACAATGCGCTTTACCGCAGGAATGTGCAAGTTATGACATCTTCAATTCAAAGAAGATTCGTTTAATTCTCGACACGAGTACGCGTTATTATTATCTTTCCAAGAATATTAATTAGCGGCAACGACGACAACGTGAACTAAGTGAATCCGCGGACTCATGTTTCCAAGAATGTCCTTGTTTAACACGCTTCCCTCGTTGAGGTTGTTCGGAAAACGATTCCCTCGGAATGAACGAAACTTTTTATTCTCTTGGCGGATCCATCGTTGTTCGTGAAACTTAATATTACGACACAACTGCTAAACATCGATGGGATTATTATCGTTGAATTTTCTTCTTTCAGAATATTGTAATTTTTATATTCGAATGAAAAAAAGAAAAAAAAATCCCAATCCGAATGATCATCATTATTATTCTTCCTCAATTTTGCATTTATTAATTTCCGGATTAATAATAATTTTTAACGAAGATCGATATATAAATAAACGTGATCATTCGTGTTCCAAGTTAAAATTTGTGAAATTTTTCAATGGATCGGTATGAAATCGATGCTGTTTAAAAAAAAAAAAACAAATATCGAACAGATTCATCGTTCTGAGCATCAATTTTCTGTGATTTTATTTCGTATTACGATAACAGAAGTGGAATATCGCGTGGATAAAGCGAAACAAACGTAGAAAATGAAAATTCGGTTAACCGCCTTACGTTTCAACACCAGCACGACGAAACAAGTCAATAAAAATTTTCGTCCATATCTATCTGGAACAAAACTGATCGAATTAATTCACATATCCATACAGTCGGTTCAGATTCACAAATTGAACCAGATAAATACCTAAACCAATTTTCGAAAAGTCGAAACGTGTTTACCATCAGATTCCACGAAACATTTTCAGTGAAAACATTATCAATAGAATGTTTTACCTGTTAGAATTATAATCAACAAATATCAGAAAATACGTTAAATTACTTAAAGCACGTATAAATCATATACTTTGAGTAAAATGAACCTTGCATTGCAATCAATCAAGATACGAATAAGACTTTTCGTGTAAAAAATAAAGGAAGAAAAAAATTTTCATCAAAACCTATTCAAGAAATTATATAGAAGAAACTATGCCACTTGAAATCAATCACTTTTTGCAAAAATATCTCGATCGAAATTCAAACTTTCTATAGTGCTTAAGTACAATGAAATTATGAATGTATAACTGCATATTTTTTCTGAAAATGTGTGTTGGAACCATGTCTATCACTTAACTATAGTTTGGGATAGTTAATGAGACAACCAATAACGGAAATAATAAAATATATAGAATATAAATATATAGAAAGAATAAAAAATTATTCTTTCCTTTTACACGACGATATCTCGGGAACCGGAAGTCGTATCGAAATAATTAAAAGAGCGTCTCAAAGAGCAAGATTCCACGCCTCCAATGATCGCCCATTCGTTCGCCTAAAATCATTCTCTTCTAAATTATACCGATTCGAATAATCGAGTCTTTAAAACAAATTGAAATAATCAAAGACTTTTTGATTTTTTAAAATATCCTCCCATCAACCAGTTCTCTTTTTTTTTAACCAACATTCAATCGATCAACAACAACCAGAATTTCATTCGCCATAAATATACAAACTCCCAGAAATAAAAATATCCCATTTGAAATAATTTAAAATACCTGTGATATCTTGCTACTGTCACGGATCCAAAGATCCGAGCCATAAAAGATTTCAGAGAACAAACACGCAAAAGTCTCCGAATCCAAGAGTTGCATAGCCAAGAAGAGCATACCAGCTTCTTTCCCGGAGACCCACTAACGGAAACGAAAAAGAATCGGGAAAGGGATGAAGCCGTCATAGAGAGAGAGAGAGAGAGAGAGACAGAGAAAGAACTTCCCGATGGATTCAAACGAGGATAAATATTTATAAAAGAGCGCGCCGATAGAGACGTCCGTTCCCAATCCCACGGGATACAAGTACACCTCCTCCTCCTCCTCTTCCTCCTCCACCTCCTCCTCCTCGCGTTACGGGCGAGGTGGTTGGCGCGCGTGATGCCTCGACGCAAAATATTGGCTCGCTCTCGCGTGGCGAGACACACGAGAAGGAAGAGGAGGAGGGCCAAGGTGGAAGGAAAAGGCGACGTGGAACGCGTCTGGAATACGGCCGAGAGTTTTCCGCCCCCGTGCACACGGGGGGAGGGTGAAAAATGCGCTGGAAATTTAGGGTGGCGGCGCGGGATAGTGGCTCTCCCTCCCGCGCGAGACCGGTTATC
>NW_006263513.1:441224-446382 GCF_000469605.1 Apis dorsata | reverse complement strand
TTTTTCCCCAGAGGAGAAGAAGGGTTGCGGGGGGGAGGGAGGGGGATCGTAGGCGATGGCGTATTAAATTTTCGAACGAGGGATTCGCTGTAAAGTTTCGGTTGGTGGGTCGATGATGATTCTCGACAGTTAGTGAAATTCGAACGATTGGAAGAAGAAACGCGTGAAGATGTTTGTGTAAATATTCCCTATTTTCAAGTGGGGAGGAAGGGGGAAGAAAGGGGATAAATTGCGGGTAATTAGAATTCATAGAATTCCATCGTTCGTTCCGGGAGGGAAGGGGGAAACGGAGGACTAAGTACCTCTATACAAACTGGTACGATACAATTTATATGCCGGATAGGAAAGACCGGAAACGTACGCATACGTATATATCGAGTAAAAATGTACAATGGACACAATTTTATTCCTTACGTTCCATTGTGTTGCGCTCGGTATCGGGATAAGCGGAGGGAGAAGGGAGGGAGGAAAAAAGGTTCCGTTCAGTCGTGGCGGGAGAATTTCTGTAATAATAACCGGTACATAACCGGTAATAAAAAGAAAAGAAAAGAAAAAAGAAAAAAAAAACGTGGCAAGGAAGTAAATTCGAAATGCGTGTTCACGAGCGCGATATTAAGCGGAATAATAAAATCGCGTTTAAAACCGATATTAAGAATCTACTTATTCGTGTTATTCTGTGCAAATAGGGGAGGGCTTAATACGGCAAAGGGAAAAACGGATTAACGTATCGGCCGTATAAGTCCGTTAAATGGAAATGAGAACGTACGTAGCGAGTAAGTCTAACTCCGTTGAATAATAGAATGAAAAGAAATTTATTGTCCGGCGCATTTTTACAACAGGTGCTTCCACAAATGGGTCGTAAATTTACGTGGAATTCAATTAAACTTTAAACTTCCCTTTTAAGAAAGAAACACTGCGCTCGGTGCGTAAGTTAAGAGGAATTAAGCGGTTATTGCGCCATTGTGCCCGAAAAGATTTCAATTTTGATTTCAAGCTTGGACAAATGAGTTAATATTAATAATTTTTCCAAGCAAAGGAAATATAAATAAAAATTTTAAACAACAAATTTTTAACGTTCCATCTGATTTCTAAAATATTGTTTTGTCAATATTATTTTTATTCTAAAGATATATATATATTTTTTTTTATTTCGCGCAAAAATCTAACTGCTGTCAAATTTTTGAACGATAGTATAAATTTGATGCAGATAAATTTATGAGATTTTTTTTCTTTTTTTAAATTGAGCTCAAAAATTATATATATATATATCGAAAACACTTGATGTTAAAAAATTTCATTGAAAAAACGATTACAACCAGTCATATTTTTACCCACGAAATACACAAAGATACAAGAACGACAAAGACAATGCACATATACATTATTTATCCCAGTTCTTTTCGAATTAAGAAGATTTATAGATCGTAAAGAAAAAAAAAGAAAAAAAAGAAATCGAGGTTCATGGGACGATATTTTACACGAGACTTATCCTACGTGACTTCTCCTTCGACAAAAGCGAGCAACGGGGGGATAAGACCCCGCAGCAAAATGGATTTCTCGTGATCTCGTGACCCGTTACCACCTAGAATCCTAAAACAAGAGTAATACCTCCGCTGGCTCCGTGAACAAACCCCCAACCTTTATTACATCTTCCCCTCCTAACAATTATAAAACGTTTCTTCATCGCGAGAATTAATCCTCCGAATTTCATCCATCCGTCCATCCATCCGTTCAACGATGATGAAAAACAAATTCCTCCAACGATCGACATCGATCATCATGAATCCTCCGCTTCTTCGCCGGAAGCGAAGAAGAAGGGTTGGTTAACTCGTCGCGCGGCTCACGAAGCGCCGACCGGTTAACTTAAGCGTGAGCGTTTAGGTCGTTAGCGTAAGTGGCCGCGTTATTATTAGAGTTACGAGAATAACATAATATTATTCCTTCTCCCGCGAAACGAATGAAATCAAATCCGCCGCTCCCTCGTCAAGCCGCGCGGAGGTTAAATAACGAGGGCAGTTGCGGTGTAACGGGGGCGGATTTTCGAGCGTGGATCGTGGAGAGGAAGAGGGATGACTGAGGGGGTTGGAGGGACATCGAATAAACGCGAGTGATGACGTTAATGGGGGGACTAAATAATTTCCTTTACCACGGCCCTCCGTCGAATATACGCCGTGAAATCTTATTGTTACGCCGGATCCACCGGTTTTCATCTCTTCTTTACGCGGGAGGTAAGGAAAGTTTGAGTATAATCGTCAACGATTCTCATCATCCTTTCTTTCTTTTATACTCTCATTCGATCGAAGGTGAATTCGTGAATATTAAAAAAGTTAGAGTGGACACAGGGTTCGTTACGTGAGAGACGATAATATATCTCTAAGACTTGAGAGGGTTTGTTGAGATAATGAGGATCAACGCGGAGGATTGGTTGATGTTTAGAAGAGGAATTTTTGCGTTTTACAACATTGTTAAATTGAATTGTTTCGATTATTCTTCCCCTGTTTTTGGGGGGTTTATGATATTTTTGCGAAATATTTGGGCTGGATGAATTTCAAAGAAAATGGGGTTGGCACTCGCGCTAACAGGGAGACGTGATCGGAGGCAAATGTAGGCTATTTGCTCGGAAGCTTTGAAACAAAGTCACCAAAGATTTTCTATTTTATGCACAAGATGGAGGAAAGGAATGCATGCACATATCGAATAATAAAATCTTTGAACAATTGTCTCTCTCTTTCTCTTCGCGTTTTTTAACTTTTTATTTTCGAATAACGAAAATTCTTTCTCCATTCTTTCTCTGCGTGGAGAATAATTAAGGAGAGCGTTAAGGAGAGGAATCACGGATCATAAGCCGAATGGCCAAGTGCCGGATGGACCAGCTGACACGATAAAAAACATTCTTGACCCTCGAAACACCTTTCTTTTTTCGCAGATCTTCTTTTATCCTCATCAAACGAACTCTGCGTCGAATGGCCGCCCATTCTCCGCCAAAGCATCGATCCTCATCGCGAATTCGAGAAAAACTCTATATTTTTCTTCCAGTAGCTACTAGATTTAGTCAGTGGAAAAGATGGATATTCAAAGTCGAGATTAAACTTATTAAATAGTTACTCCAAATCAAAGATTAAAGTTAATTTCTTTAATTGTTGATGTTATTTTCAATTAATCGTTGTATTTCGTTGATTGGAGGAATGGATTTTCTCCTTTGTCAATGGGATTACGATTATTGATAATCTGAAAACAGGAAGACTTTTGGCTGAGGAGGAACAGGGGAAAGCGAGAAAAATTTCAATGTATCAAAAGATATTTCGAAAATACATATCTTCTTTCTAAATTTATATAAATTTTCTTTAAGTTATATCTCGAACAATTCATAAATTTAGTTTGTTTTTTAATTCTCGAATTTTTTAACAGATATAAGACAATATTTTTGAATGAATTAAATACTAGTGAAAATAGTGAAAATTCGTCGCTCAAATTTGTTACTCTTCAAATTGTATTTCAATCTTTCAATTTATAAAATTCTGCTATCAATTTCTTCTAAATTATTGCCACTTGAAACGTGCGCTTCTTCTGAGAAAGATTTAATATATCGAAATTCGAAACGCTTTCAGCCTTTTAAAAAGAGGAGAGGAAAAAAAATTTAAAAATCAAAGGAACGATATCGAAAATACGCGTTCGAAAATTACACGTCGAACGCAGAAACGTTCGAGGCAGAAAGTTGCATCAAGGTGCAATTTTTCGTTTATTCGAAATCGTCCTATTCCACATCCATCGTTTCTCTCCCAATCTCTCACAATTCTATTTTTCAATCGGGATCTTGGCGAATTTTTTTCTTTTCTTTTTTTCTCTCCCTCCCTCCCTCTCTCTCTCTCCCTCTCCTTTAAGTTGACATTTTAATACCAGTACGAAATTACTTTCTCAGCGACGTTATTGTCGTGTAGGTTTCTTTGTAATTGCCTTCATTCTACGAACGATAAACAAGCTTTAATTAAATCGAATGACTCACGGTTCAGCGTTTATTAGACGAGCGATACGTACGTATGGTTGAAGCTTAGTCAAAGAGCAAAGAAAACGAATATATCAAGAAAAATGGCTTGAAAGTTTCTAACTTAAATATTAATAATTAACTTTCTAACTTCAATTCATACACTGTTTTTCAAGATACATTTAAAAATATATCGAATATTTATTCCTTTCGGCGTTATGAAATTAATTAAATACGTTATTTGCCATTCTTTTTCCCTCGGACCTCTCCCATTTTCTCTCACAACAACCAACTAATATATACAATATACGAAGAAATTTCTAATCAAATCATCCGTTGAAGTCCATCAAAGATCGTGGAAAAAAAAATCTCCACGATTGCAACAATTTCAATTTTGATTTTCACACGGAACAAGCACATCCCCTCGCATTTTTCCCCCAATCTTACAGATATATATATATACAAACTGGACTGAGCCGAAATCGAACGATAACTTTTTTTCGGGGCAAAATTTTCCCGAGCAAATCCCAGAGGCGCGAGTTGCTCGAAAACCGGATCCAATCGCGTGGAAACAAGGTCGCGAACCTTTTGCCGCGTCCACGAAGGCACGCGGAAATGAAAAATACTCGGCTCGTCCAGACGAAGACAGATGAGTCGAAAAATCGCGAGGCGAATCTCCTTCTCTCGCAAAAGCGATGGAGAGAGAGAGAGAGAGAGAGAGAGAGAGAGGGGGTCAGCCTGGTCCCGTTACCTTTTCCTCCTCTCTTTTTTCTCCTCGTCCCCGTTCATTGTGGCTCGCGCGCGCCATCGAGGCGAGATGAGCGAGGGATACGTCGTCGAACGAACGAGCGAAGAAAATTCGCGCTGAAAGACGACGGCCAGCCTAGGGGATCGGCACAATACCTGTGCAGAGGCGCATGCAAGAGGCGAACCATGGGAATAACAAGATCATTTGTCACTGGCCTATTTGCATACGTCGCCCGCGTGTTCCGTGGAGGCAGGCGTGTAAGGTTCAATTGAATGAACCATCGTTGAATATCGCATGAAAAATAACGAGTGTATCCTCTTGCCACCACCTCCCCTCCTCCTCCCCTTCCCCGTGCGCGATGCTCCTTCCCTCCCTTTTGTCCTTTTATCTGCGCACGTCTGTCTTTCTTTAAAATGAATTTTACTCGC
>NW_006263513.1:434656-441026 GCF_000469605.1 Apis dorsata | reverse complement strand
TTTTTTTTTTTTTTTTTTTTTTTACGAGGAGTTGGCGAGAAAAAGTAGGAAATTATTATCACTTGTCAATCTGATTATACGTTATTAAATCTCGCATAATAATCGCCGAGGAAAGTAGTGGACCAGAGTTGTGTCGATATATTTCACTTCAGTTTGCAGAAACTATCGTTACAACGTGGCACCAAACAGTGAAAATATTTTCCATTGGTTGATTAGTTCTTTTGCAAACGAGTACTTAGTGGATGATTAAATGGAAATTTTAATTTTATTTTACTTTACGATAAAACATCACATCTCTTTTGTAGACATAAAGTGTACGAATTTTCTTCGAATAAAATGGTACAATCTTAATATTTAATCTATTAAATAATATTAATATTCAATTAATATCTGCACAAAATACTTAAAAAAAAAATGAAACGTTAAAGTAACGAGAAAACAGGAAAACAAAAGTCTCGATAGTTATGTCATATCAAGCTTATCCCGATTCGAAACACAATATTACAGGTACGTTCTTATCTGAGAGCAAAATGATCCGAGAAAATTTTAATATTCGAGATATTGGAAGAAGGAAACTGGTCCTGAACGAAGAAGGAAACAACGAGTCACGGTAACTATATAACAAATAGATTGTATTTGCATAATATCGCGAATTTTCTCAAAAAAATCACAGTTATAAGCGCGTATCGAAGCCATAAAATTAAACTGCGAGAGTTCAAATACGAACGGATAGGGGAGAGGGGAGAGAAGGTTCAGATAGTTATCGAGGATTGACGGAAATGTAAATAAAAATGCGAAAGAGCGAGAGTGCAACAAGTTCATCGAGATATCGTGATATTTTTAATTTATTTTTCTTTTTTAAACGTTATTAAACAAATAAGAAAAAAAATAATGTGGAAAAATGCGAGCAAATTCTCCGCAACATCCGATCCTACTCGTGATCGATGATAATAACATTGGTCGATTAACTATTTCGATATTTGATATTATTTGTTAATATTACGAGTAAATCTTTGGCGCGCGAAGTGAATGAAATTCAGAGTGGAAATATGGGCGCAGAAATTTGAGAGAGTGTTTGTAACTTGTACTAGAAATTACAAGGCAAATGGTTAACTGAATTCACGGAAGTTCGATTCGCGTAGAATTGAAATCGCGTTACGAATCCCCCTATCCAACTAACTAAAAGTTTCACGCACGCGTTAATTGCACGTTATTCCTTGATGCGATTATTACACGACGAAGAATTATCGATTTATTCTCACTGGCCAGTTTTAAACCCGCCAGCGATTTACACGGTGTGTCGTAGAGAACACGATGCGTGCAATATTCGATGAGCAAATATAAAATATTTTTGATAAAATTGTTTATTAATGTAGAAATAAAAGATTTAATTTAATTTGAAGATCGAATGTAACTTTTCAAAATCCGCGAATTTAATTATTTTAAACAAATTTGCAATCACATCGCTCTCTGTTTTTTTTTTTTTTTAAATTTTAAAAAACCCTCGCGATAAAATTTAGGGGACAGAGAATGTGAGAATCTCTCTTTCCTTCCCTGTAAAAGTACGGAATTCGACAAATAATAATAAAAAAACAGAAGCAACGAAGAGACACGATGTAACGAGCGTTATCTCGGAAGCGTGGAATAACTTTATGGTGAACCAAGAGGTCCTCGCGAAAACGGGATGGCGTGGATAAAGAACTTGTTAAATAAAAAGTAAATAAAGCGCGTCTTCTTATCGTTTCGCGGTTCGTGCATCGTAACGGAGAAATCGTAACGAGGGTGGAAAAAAGAAGGAAGAAGAAGTTGGCACGTTGCGCGTAATCAACTTTTCCGAAAAAAAAAAAAAAAAGAAGAAGAAGAAGAAGAAGAAAAAGAAAAGGAAAAAGGAAAAAGGAATTCGTGCTTCGTGGAATTACAGCAAGTGCCCCGTTTCTTTCGTTCGCTTAGATTTTTCCTGTGCTGCGCGCGAGAACCAGTCCTTTTTTTCTCCACCCTCTCTCTCTCTCTCTCTCTCTCTCGCGATTCCATCGAAGAAATAAATCGAATCCCGGGGAACCACGTTGCGGCGTGACCGCAACGATATACACTAATTTTCTGGAAAAACGATGGCTGGTTAAAATCGCAGACCACGAACGATAGAATTTATATTTTTCGATCGAGACGAGATTCGCGCCACGACAGACGATAAAGATACACGTTTATTTATTTCGTTTATTTATCACGAGATACAATTTTCGAAATTACGAAACGAAAATTAAACTCCGGAAAAGCTTCTTTCCCCAAGAGGCTTAAACTAAAAAAAATTCCCCTAAAAGAGAAAGAAAGAAAGAAAGAAAGAAAGAAAGAAAAAGAGTCTCATCCCCGAATAACGTGTATCGAAATCATCATCAAGCATCGACGCGATTCCGATATATAACCGAATACCAATTCCAATTCCAATCATCCTCGAAAATAGTTTTCGAAATAATCAACGTGGCCATCGATTGCCACGCTAATTACAATCGAATCTTTCGTCTGGAGGGACGCAAAAAAAAAAAAAAAAAAAAATTAAAAAGAAAAAAAAAACGACCTCTCAACCATTAACCGTTCGCGCGCCTTCTCCCCTCCCCTCCCCCATCTGGTGGCAACGGCGACGCGCACAACACCGGACCGCTTTGGACCTAATAAGCTCAACAATTCCCCGGACGGGCAGCCGAGGTATCTAACTAGCCTGGCGCACACCGCACCAGGAACAATGGCCCGCTGTGGTTACTGACACGCGGCCCGCGTGAACCGGTCCAAGCTAGTTCGGCCGACAGCCCATTGACAGAGATATAATTAATGCGACACATATCCGCCGGTTGAATAGAGGCGCACGATGGAGGCTGACGCGTATATTCCAGCGTGAAAGCGTCCCCCATCGGCCGGCCGAATAGAGAGAGAGAGAAAGAGAGAATCGGATAGAGAAGGAGAGGAGGTTGGGCTCAATAAACGGGCCATCGGGAGCGGCTTTCAACCCTTGACAATTCCTTCCACCGTTGGCGGTGGCCGTAAAAGATTATTGGCCAGGGTGGAAAAAAAATTCGTGGAAATTCGGTGAACCCTTCGGTCGGATTCAATCGACTGCGACGAACGCAATCATCGATCATGGGGGGTGGGGGTGGGGGGCCGGCCGCGTTCTCGTAAAAATCGGACCTCGAAGAATATTGTTGGGGAATAGGACGATGTGGTGAGGGGAAGGTTTCAGGGAAGGTATGCGGAAGATCTCTCTGTTGATTCTCTTTTTTTTCTTTTTACAACGAGGGTTGTAAGATGTTCCTTACGCGGGGATGAATGGGGAATGTCGCGCTGACAAGGGTAAACGTTAGTGGAGGACTTGTTAGCGATGTAAAATGTGTTAATTTTCGCGTTGCAAGGGTGTGAGATCGGTTTTTAGGGAGATTGGCGAGGATGTTGGGGTGAAATGGGATTTTATGGGACGTTATACATATATATTTGTTTTCTGGAAATGAATTGGTGTGCGAAAAGAGTGGCCTTTGTCTCGTGTGTGAATTTTTATGAAACTTGACACGATTATCTTTCATAAAAATATATTTCGGACAATATTGATTTCTCTGTGTAATTTCTTAATTGATCTGAATACATATTCGATTATATGTAAGGATCTATAAAGTTTCGTTTACAAACGTGTAATTATCGGTTCTCTCCAAGTTAAATCAAAAATAATCGTGAATCATTGAACAGCTTTCGAATGATTGTCTTGGGAAGTTGGTGTACCACGATAGAAACTTGGTACGAGACAAGGATTCGAAGTTTCCAAGCGAATGGTTAAACACGTTGATCGCGTGTCCGTTAATGATTAAGAGCAAAAACGGGAAGATGTGATCGGAAGATGGACGAATGATAAACGTGTTAAACGAGAAAAAAAGATATCTTTGGGAAAATGTCTCGAGAAACTTTCCTCGGGACAGGAAAATTACGATTTTTGCTCTTGTTATCGCGGTAATTAGCGTCGAAGAGAGTTTCCAGGAGGAGGAAAACGGTGCCGTTTAAAAATTTCAAAAGGCAAACGAGCTTCTTGTGATCTTCCTCTCTTTGACGACACCCTGAGAGAAAAATTGAGAGATATTCCGTAAATAGTACATTTGAAAACTTAAAGAGCGCCTTGAATGTCAAATTATCAGCTTGATACAAATATTTATCGTCTCTTTGGCGATGAAGTCAATTTTTAGATGGGGAATTAATGATTTGATCCACTCTCGCTTTCTCAAAAGTCTTCCCAGATATTGCTCAACTTCTCTTATTTACAAAGCGCAAAGTGATTCTGTAAAATGAAATTCGTATCATCGGCCATCAAAGTAAATTCATCAGCTCGAAATAACTCCGTTTAATGTTCTAAAAACCAGGACGCTGAATTCATGAAAGTGGCAAGGAATCTTTTATGCATCAAAGGAAACAGAGATTTTTCCATAACCAATAAATAGTTTCATTTAACATTAACAGCAAATTGTAGATTATAATAAGATTATAATTGATCTTTAAAAAATCGATGTATCTTGTGTGTCTTCCATCTATTCGCCATTTTTGAAACAACAATTCCAAATTAGAAAAATTACACCACCATCCACGAAGTTAGAGACGGTAATAAGATGAGACGAATTCATCACAAGTAGAAGATCTAACCCCTACTTGATCTAACCTCGTCTAAAAAACTTTACTATTAATTAATCATTAATTCAACATATATCCTCAAGCATTCTTTGCAAAAGGTTTTACGAAAAAATTCAATTTTATCCACCAAGGAAGCAATTATTTAATGTAATCGAATACCAAAAAAAAGAAAAGAAAGAGAGAGAATCTGTCGCACAAACCTGAAGCCCATCGTCCAAAATTACCGTCCGAAGGGTGGTTTATTCGAGTATTATGGAAGGAAAACCAAAGATGGAGCCGTAATGTCACCGACGCTCGTTGCAGGAAACGCGCGTATCGATTTCGAGTGCAAGGCCGATGGCGCACCAAAGGTATCCTTACGAAGAGAGAAAAAAAAAGAAGAAAGCCGGTGGACGGTCGCTGGCTTCGCGAATGATTTACCCGAATAAAAAAAGAAACCGGGATAAAAAAAGACCACCCCGCGCGAATAAACTTTCACCACGGATCTCCCTCTAATAACCCAAAACGCCTCGACTTTCCTCAAAGAGAACGCATTTTTTTCTTAAATTAACTTTTCCTCCCATTCTAAACGATTGTCACGCTCGAACGAATTCTTTCATCTTAATCCGTGAAACTAAGGAGGAACACGAGGTGAAAAGAATTGTTTGAAGAAGTTTATTCAGATGAATGATAAATTATCATATGGATCCTGATTATAAACGCGAGTTTGAATATATCTCAATGCTAGTTCTTTACATTTGATAATAATATTTGAAAATAACGAGAGCAATTTGGTGGACATTTTTCGTTGGAAAATAAGGACGAGTATAATATGAGGAGGGGATGTAGAATTCGATGAAACGCGACCAGAATTAGTGTAATATAAAATAATTTAAGATACACAGATCGAATGATTGAATTAATGCTTTCAGGTGAACGCAGGTTTTAGCGTATATATGTGTGCATATAGGCGCACGTGTCCATTCATAAGAGGCCGTTGCGCGCACATTGTAAGAGCAGAAGCTCGTTTCTCCATTGTGAAGAGGCCGATCGTTATCGCGGAGACGTATCCGTGTCGAGGTTGTCCATAGATTCATCGTGATCCTCCATCGATATCTTAACGCATTGCGTATATCCTCGAACTCTTCCTCATACCGATCGTTTCTCGTTTACTTGATATCGAAGCATATTTTATTTTTGTTGCACGGAATTAAAATTGCTCTTGTTATTCTTAACACGATAATACTTAACGTTATTATATTTTATTAAAGGATTAAGTTAGTTAATTAAGTTTATCTTGTTTCTTGAGATAATTTATGCAATTTAATTCCATTTGTAAATTTTATTATTAAATACTTGCGTTAATGAGAGACACGTGAAAATTTTGTATAAAATAAAATAAAATAACAATAAAATATCCCGTATTCCGATTCATCCTGGTATTTATTAAATTTTATATTAACATCACGGATAACGGATTTTCAAGAAACTCGTACTATAAATATTTAAATATGAAAACGTATAATCTTTCATTAAAATTTATTATCACGTGATTAAAAATACATCTGCATATTACCGAGCACTAGGCCAGGTGGTTAAAAAGAAAAAATTCGAAAAATTTAAGAAAATTAATTTGCATCCACACGAAACAATTAGAGATAATCTCAAACGAGCATCGATCTTTTTGTTTTGTCGCGCAAATCCGAATTTTTCGACGAAGGAAATAATAGAGATCGAT
>NW_006263513.1:424899-434484 GCF_000469605.1 Apis dorsata | reverse complement strand
AAAAACTTAAAAAAAAAAAAAAAAAAAACGACAAAAATGCAAAAAAAAGCGTGTAATTCCGTGGCGTGACGAATGTTAAGTTTTTGTAGCTGATTTACTTCACCCGGCACGATCGTTGTTTCCGGTGTTCGTGTAAAGTAGTACAAAGTTGAACTTTCTTTTTCCTGTCGTCGTTCGCGAATGTCGCCAAGGCGATCGTTCACCTTGTAATTGTGATTCCAGACCGTGCCGATAATACACGAGCATTTCGATGAAAGAACGTTTCTGGGTATAGATTTGCTTAACTATAGCTGCTTTCAGCTATGTTCAGCCTTGCTCCACGACCGATCGACACTTTTTGTGGTCTCGTGAAATGGGAAAAGTTACTTTGGTCGAATAGAAACTCGTCTTTTCCGCGAATTTTTAACGAATAAAAATGTGATAATTCGTTTTTCAAAGACTGGAATGTTGAAAACAATTTCTTAGATATTATTTTAAATATATATATATATATATATTTTTCCGTTTAAAAAATTTCACTTAAAAAAATTTTACACTCCACTTTGAACATTTGATATCAAGGAAATCAAGATAACAGTATCGAATGAAATCACATCGGAATACTGGGATATCAAACATTTAAATGGGTATCAATGAGTACTAATTAAAATCACTTGAAACGTACTCCCATTATTATCCGATAGCAGTTGTTTGGAGGATCATTAATTCAATGCGTGGAACATTGTCAAACGCGATTTCAGATAGTCGACGATAGTGGGAACAATATCGATGGAACGGCACTAATAATCGAAACCGCTGAACGCGGCCATTTTCGATTCCAGCACGCGCATTAAATCTTGCGCGTTGAGTCCATAAGAAAATACAATCCGCACTAACTCTTATTCATCCATCCACGTTTCAATTGGCAATTGGAATAAATCGATTAAATTAATAAGTCGCGAATAGAGGGATCGAAGCAAACATTTATCCCAAGACCAACTAAAATAAACAATTACCCATCCCAATAATCACAATTTATCAAATCACAATTCAAATCAAGAATTCAAGAAAAATAATACTTTGGCTATACGAGCAGTTCGCAATGGAATAAAAATATTTTCTCGTTGCATAGAATAAGAATAAAACTCTCGACCGTTAACGCGAGCAATGAAACGAAACGGGACAAATCCCCTCGTAGAGCGAACTTCATATCCCCTTTTTCGGTAATCACAGAGTTTGCCAAAGGCGAAGGGGGCGATTAAGCGTAATCCACGTTGCACGGTATCGCGGTGCCCGGTAAGTTTCATTAACGTGGCAAGGTCCTTGGAATGAGCCGGTCGGCCAATAAATTAGTGGCACGTTGAACGAGCCACCTTAGCAACGTTACGCGATATATCCCACGAACGGATGTGTCGTGCACAACCACGAAAATCTTGGACGATGGATGGCAGAGATATTCTCAACTTGCCGCCAATGAACACCGCAAAATCGTGTTTCATTTATTAATCTTTTTCCACCGATTTTCTAATCGTTTCGCGATTTATTGACCCTTGAAAATCTCTTTCATCGAGGGTGCGCAAATTGAAACCCATACAATGCTTCGAATTTTCGATAAAAATTCGACGAGAATTATTTTACCCTCGCGTTTTTTGACTGTGTAAATCAAGCCTCGCGAATCGTTCGGTCTTGAGAATAATTATTAGGGTTCGTGCAATGATATTAGCAGGAAATTGTAGGTTATAAGTTGCTGCGGGAATGATTTATAGTTTAGGACTTATCACTGAGTCGTGCAAGGAAATATATATCGATGTATAAATTACAAGTTTTAAAAATAAACTCGTGGAAAAAGAAATCCGCCCCTTCTCCCCCTTATAACAAAATTCTCGTACGAGACGAGATAAAACGTCCCTTTAAAATTCCTAAAACCCGTCCATTTCCATCCTCCCCTCCCCTTCCAAACTTTCACCTCGACGAGTAAAAAAAATTTGCAATTCCCGAAGGCGGAGCTCGTAACACGTCCGCTCCGCCGCTTTCAAAAAAATCCGCATTTTAAAACTGCAGTACGGGAACAATTACGTTCGAGCACTTGTCGATCGTCTGAATCTCGAGGCGAGTTGCCGTCGCGAAATTCATCGGGTCGAAACTTATCCCGTGGAAAAAGGTTGACGGTGGAATTTTATGAAGGGGCCCGGCCGCGTGCACGCGCTGTGTGTCAAGCGCGTCTTCATGCATATTCAAGAGGTTGGCGCGGCCGATGGATCGGACGGAGAGTGGGATGTCGGATGGAAAAACGAACTCGTCAGAAATATGTTAATGCGGCCCCTCGGCCCATCGAAATTTATAGGCCGATTCCGCTCCCTTGTCGAATGGAAATCCATACCTGACACCTGGACGATTAATGGCAGCGAAAATAACAAACTTGGCACCCGGTCACCGCATGTTTATGAGAGGGCTACAAGCCCGAGCGGAGTCGAATCGATCCGTGATGTGCCGGAAACGTCACGATGGCCCTAACAACGTTCAAACGCAACGTTCAACGTTCAGTGGCATCGGTTTTTCCATGAAAATCTTTTGATTTTTGGTACATATTTGTTTCCAATGTTTCGATTGTTTGGAGAGATATAAAGTGGTAATAAGTGCAAAAAGGTACTCGAATATTTGAAGCACAAGATGTTACATAAATTAAGTCTCTGTATATTTTGAACTTGATTTTTCATGTAAAAAAATGTGAGAAGAAATTAGAAATTTTATCATCGAAATACATATAGTATTTCCAGTTGAAATACAAGGATTTAAGAAAATAAAGGAGATTATAAATCAATGACCTATATTATTTCCTGGAATTATCCCGTACGTCCGTCACGTGTTTGGAATTTGAGATAGGTCAGCGAGGGATGCAAGCGAGTAAAGGGCAAGGATGGTAAATAAAAATTATTCTTTCCTTCGTAATAATTAAAAAACAGTAAGATTCCAAAATCCCTCTTTCACACAATGATCAATCAATAATATTCGAAGTTACAGCAGTTCGAAATTTCCTCCAATTTTAATAAAATTTAATTAAATTTTAACACAAATCACACGATAGATATACATTATTTAAGAATATTGCTTACTAATTATATATTAGATACAATGTTTCCTTTTGCACGCGTAAATTCTCTTCTTCAAATCATCAAAACGATAAATAAAAGAAACACTCTCCATTTTCTTCTCGAACAAAGAAATCATATCGAAAAAGAAACAATTGATCCTAAAACAATGAGAGAGAGAGAAAGAGACCCATCCAATCGCCTAAAAATTCCAACACGGCCGATCCGTGTGCGTATCCGCCGAATCCGGGCGGATCCCGAATGCATAAGTATTCCGGGAACCGGATTCGATACGAGGGGATAGCGTTGGGACGTTAATTACACCGACGCCGGGTACAATGCCCGCTCCTGGACGCAATTAGCGCCGATACGCGTCGTTAATAACGTGGAAACTGGGAGGAAGTGCGTAACTCGATGACATCGACCGCTCGACCGACCTCTGACCCTCTCTCTCTCTCCTAGGACGTCATCGGTCGCCGCATCACTCGACGAATCGTTGTTACCGCTTGTAAATAGAAAACAGGTATATGAACAGATAGAGAGAGAGAGATAGGTCAAGGTCAACGACCTTTGATGTATACTCTCAACAGGATGCTCTCGATCCGTTAACCCCGAGCTGCTACTACTACACTCTAACTCGCCCCGCAAAATGGCTATCATGGAATTCCCACCTGAGCCGAATTGACTTCGATTCTTTCTACACGATTTTATAATCGGCTATTATTGATAACATTGGGAATTGTACTTGGTTAATTCGGAATTAAGTGAAGAGAATTTTGCAAAATTTCGAAGAGGAAATTTTTAAATCTTTTATTAAGGTGGAAACAGATATTTCATCAGATTCAATAATCGTGAATATTCATTTTCATCTTCTTTTTTTTCAGCAAAAAAATCTACAAACAAAGGAGGAACAATTCTTCGATTAAAAAAGTCACGATGGAAATCGATATAACATTCGTATTTCTCAGAAAAAAAAAAAGAAATTAAAACGAAAAATTCTCGAGTTCGCAAAGAATATTCGCGCACGGGCAACCATTCGCCAGGAATTATCTCGCAAGCTGTAATATAATAATTGGAGCACAGGTATGTCGCCGGGGTTGTCATCCTGCGAACAGATCGCGGCCGTCGCGGCACGGAAACTTCTGAATAGCATCGAAATGTTACTAATTTGTTGGTTAATGAGTTAACGCGACCGTAACGAACCGCAACCGCTTCAATCCTCGCCACGCTTCAATGAACCGATTGCGCGGAGGAAATTTATTCGCCTGCGATCAAATCGAAACTGGCTACAAAGCTGGAAGGTAAACAAGAGGCGAAATTGTTGCACAACCACTTTCGACCCACGTGAAACGGCCCCATTTACAATGCCCCCGTCAAACCGTCGCGAAATACGTTCCGACACGCGTGTCTCGCCACGACGACATAACGCGATTATTCGTCGATCGAGTGCAATTAAAAAAAAGAAGAAGAAGAAGAAGAAAATAAAGGTCAAGGCAAATAAAGATCAAACGTTTTTCGAAAATTTTGAAAATTTTCCTAACAAGAATTTCGCATCGAAAAATTATATAGAGGTGTGCAAAGTTGCCAAGTTTCTGGATCCGATTCCATCTTTTCCTTTTTTTCTCAATATGGACACGTATAATTTACTTATTTATTTATTTACATACTCGCTTATTTCCTTATCTATTTATCTTTTGAGTCTAATTATTTATTTATGATATACTTGGAAACACGTTACAGCTATAGATAATTAAGACACGTGCGCAAAGTTTCAAGAAAATGAGTTTCGCGAACTGATACATTTCGAATAATTTAGCAATCGCGTACCACGTACAGTTGCACGGATATTATTATTATTATAACACGTGCGGTTAAAATCGAGACCGGATGAGGCGAGTTCGTTTTTTAGTTTCAATGTATCGTGCTGGAGGATACAGTTAAGTACCAGTTCACACGCAATGGATAAGAATACTCGTTAATTATAATATTCGAACATTAATGATCTGTAATAAGTAAGATAATTCTGGTTTTTTTTTCTTTTGATTGCATTCGACGACTCGATTATACACGTATATACTTCGTGTATAAATTGTTCGTTAAGGAAAAGTTATTTGTAGACTGTTGCTCTTTCGATACGCAAGATACAACGATATCGTCAGACTCGATGGAAAAAAATGGTTATAAAATTTATACTCGATAATTGGAAAGAATTGCGCGTAACCGAATCAAATTTCCCCTATTCCTTCCTATTCCCATCTTTATATATTTTTCGATAAACAAATTTTACCAATCGATTTAACCATCAAAATTCAGTAAATTGAACTGTCATCCCGCAGAAATACGAACGAGCTCTAACACGGCAGCCGTGCGAAATCCAATTGAATCGATTAAATATAATCACCGGCCGATTGGTAATTACATTAATGAAGTGCATAAAGCAATTTCGCCGCGGCGTGAAACGATATTTTGTATTCGCGATGGCCGTGATAATTGCCGGATATCGTTCGTATTGACATTCCTTTATTACCGAACCGCGTTCCCTCGTTTCACATTCGACATGGAATTGATGAAAATTCGTGCATCATCGTAACGAACCTTCGCTCCTCGTGTAATTATCCAACGAACTCTGTAATTTAAAATTAACCACGCTGAATCAACCGACTTTCGTCTCATCCGATTAACTCGCGCTTTAAAATTTTCCTCCACCTACGTATTCCGCCTTCGTCATATCATAGAATTTCCTCCCAAATCAAACCGGATCTATCTCGCTTTTTATTTTAACACGAAACTCAAAGAAACATATCGTGCGACCTATTCGATAAAACTTTAAGAAAATTCACATCTAAAACTCTCTAAAACTCCATTGTTGCTCGACTTCAAACCAGATTAAAGAAGGAAAGAAAAAGTTTACGAAATTGTAAAACGATTATCCCCAAAATGATCAACAATTTTGACAGAATTTGTTTCGATGGACACCGATTGCGAGAATTCGGTTGAATTGAAAAATGGAGGCGAGGTGATCTGAGAGCGCTAATTCTTGATCTCGATCCCGAATCGATGACTGTAATTTCAAATTAACCTCGATATCTTTTAACGCGCTTTTTTCCCTTTTTTTACATTACACGCGTTACGTAGCGCATCGAGAGGGACTTAATGCGATCGCGGACAGGCCGCCATTACGAAATTCACTTACCTTCATTACCCGGAGGGAAGGCTAACGAACGTAAATGAATACCAATACCCCGATCCCTAATCGCGCATTGACCCTTATGCAATTTAAAACGGACTCGGGTCCCACGTCTTCCACGACCTTTCCTCCCTCCTCTCTCTCTCTCTTTCCTCTTCTCCTACGGAAGCTTCTCCTTCTCCCCCATCCCCTTTCCGCACTACAAATTTAATAACATCGGCCACGATTATATAAAATTCAGTTAGTCGAACGTGGTCGTGGAGAGTTAACGAACGAGCCCCGGGACCACTCCCTCCCCTGCCTAACTCTTGTATCCCCGTGTTGGTTTCGAGAGGGGGACCTCTCCCCCTCCCCAGGAATTATGGCGGATCGAACGAATCCCCGGGACGTAATCTAAAATCCGACTAAAAATTAGGTTCGTTAACCGGGCGAGAAGAAAAGCCACGAATCGTGGGGAGGATGGAAGGGGGTGGAAGAAAGGAAGGAAAGGGAGGAGGGAGTTGGAGGTGCCTTTAATTAAATCGCATCGCCTTGTAGTGGAGGAGTGGCGCGTTAAGGAGGGATGGGTGAAGGGAGGCGAGGAAGACTCTCCCTCGACGGAGTCCAAGGATTCTCGATTCGACTCGATGTATCCGCGTC
Organism: Apis dorsata; assembly: GCF_000469605.1. Classification (NCBI taxonomy): domain Eukaryota; kingdom Metazoa; phylum Arthropoda; class Insecta; order Hymenoptera; family Apidae; genus Apis; species Apis dorsata. The sequence continues at coordinate 427,590 of NW_006263513.1, read as the reverse complement.
TTTGAATCCCTGAGCTTTCGAGCTTTTCCTTCCTCCTGCTTAGCCCCTACTGACTCTCTTAACCGTTACGACAATCTCAACCGCCGCTTTTCACGCCCTGTTTCACGCTCGTTATTAATTTATTTTAATTACACGACGGACCACCGGTGATCGTCATTAATTACCGTGTATCCGTCCATGTCTGCGTTCGATATCGAGGCAACCCCGTGGCCTCCATGAGATCGAGTCAACCTGCCAGCCAAAGCGACGAGGCATCGCTCTCGACCACCAATTACGCGGGACAGAATAATCTCGGCCGAGTCTTTACACATGTTGGGATGGGCGGCGGTGCCTCAGTTGACTGATCGAGGATCGAGGCTCTCCTCCGCTTCCGTGAGAAAAGTTTGAACGGGGGCGTCCTCGGATGCCTCGCAGCCACGGAATGTTTTGCATAACATCCGAAGGATCTGGTTAAAATGCTCTTTATAATAACGTGTTACGTGTATATACGTGTTTCCTTTTCAAAATTTTATTTTTCTCGATTATACTTGACTGCGTTTACGCGGTGTGAATTTTTTTCGAATCACGTTTTAATTTATTCCTCTATTTCCTCTAATGATCCTTTCTCCATCAAAATTCCATTTATGAAAGTTCGTATTATAAAATATACTTGAGTTATTATTTATATCGAATATCAAGTTTGATCGAAGATTATTATTATTTTCATCTTTAAACGCGAATTTAAAAGTCAACAAGGAGGATTCGAATCCTCGCCAAGAAATTTAATTAATTTAATATTTAATATCATATATCTCCTCAAATCCATTATTAGAGAATATTCGTTTGCAAGAATTCGTTCGGATGTTGCATCGTACGATATATGCATCGTGTGTCGCACACTTGCCCTCGTTCTAGCCGCGCGATGACAGGCGATGACAAACGATCCCGTTGTTCTTAAATAATTCATCGTGGTCGCCCTCCTCTCCATTACTTTTTCCTCCTCTCCTCTGGCTCCGCAATGAGCCAGAGTTCATTGAGGGTGGAGGGACCTGGCACCTGGGGGGTTAATGCATGGTCAGATCATTATCGATTGTCCCCGCCGGTTAAACGGTTGCTCGTGACAGCGAAACGAGGCTCGATTTATGGGGAGATAGATTACGTTTAACCAATCTCGGTGGTTAATTGTTATAGGCCGATGAAGAGACGAGTTAACCCCCTTTGTGCCCGATCGCGAATCGAACCTGGCCCGAATTAATTTTGTTCGCGTGGGATGATAAACAAGCCGGACACGATGTTAAACGTGATGGTTTCGCCGTTTTTCATCGCCTTTATTGCGTGCTCGGGCTACGTAAACGAGGCAGACGAGGCGTCGAAAGAAGAGGCGGCCTGGTTTCGCTTCTTTCTTTTCTTTTTTCTTCTTTTTTTCTTTTTTTGGAGTAAACGTGAATTTAAGATGACGTTAATAGAGATTGGAAAGGTGTTGGGGGAATTGGAATTTTTCTGGATCATCTGCAATACACGATAGGAAGTGAGATTTTTATCGGAAGATATTCCTTGCGAAAGCATAGATGAAAGAACGAAAGAGAATCGATATGTGGAATAAGTAATACCACAGATATTCTTTGTACAACAGTTTTCGTGTACAGTGAATAATTAACCAACAATCGTGATCATAAATATTGCGTTTCACTAATTCTATTTTTCATTATTAAAGGCTGAGATGTTCGTCTGAATAAAAGAATGACGATATTTTATATGGAGATCTCCCTAATCTTTTTCACTGAAATTTAAAATATCATTTTAAATTTAAAAGTCGATCATTCCCCTCCAGCCAAACTGAACTGGTCCATCTTTCAAAATTATCAATTGAAAAAAAATGTACGGTAACCTCCTACGAGATCAACAAAGTCAATCTTGCCAACCGTTCCAACCGGATAGCTATAAAGCGAGAAATTGCGTTAACAGGAGGGAGGGATGAAAAAAAAAAAGAAGAAGAAAGTAAAAAAAAAAAAAAAAAGCTTTGTTCATTAAAACCGTGCGCTCGCCTATCCCTGGAACACACCTAACCGTGAAACGAGGAAGGGCCTGTACGTGAGATAACAGTCAAAGACCGGTGAGGTGTATAGGTTAGGCGGGACAGGCTTGCCAATCACGCGTCCGTCGACGCAACGCTTCCGTGCAATTAACCGGCGATCCTGACGGCCTCCTTCGTCGTCTCGATCAATCTGTCAACGATCGATCCGCTCCTCGCCTATTCCATTCCGGATATATATATATATATATACGTACGGGAGAAAGATCGGCCATAAACATCACGGTGAAACCTAGAGAGAAAATGAAAGGTATACACAGATCGGTGCACGAGGAGTAGATGGAAAAATTTATTGGGTGATGGGGAAACACTAAAACAAGCAGAAAAATTGACGCGCAAAAATTTCGAATCGAAGCTTATTTATTAAGTTGTAAGCAATTTTGCACCGGATTGGGTATAGAGCTTTCTTCGTACAAAATTAAATTGGCAATTGCGAGGAATGGGCAAAGAATGTTTTGAAAAAAAGATTGATCCTAGCGAATAGAAAAATTACTATACGAAAATTGAACGAGCAATTTAATCTTTCTCTGATGGAGAGACACAATTTTCTCGTTTCATTCAAATTGCTTTTTTTGTAAATTATTTTTCTCTAGAATCACTTTTTCTTTTATTTCTTCTGT
>NW_006263513.1:422962-424685 GCF_000469605.1 Apis dorsata | reverse complement strand
AAAAAAAAAAAAAAAAAAAAAAAAAAAAAGGAAGAATAATACGATTAATAGGATTGTTTATGCGATTTTTGTCAACGTTTCCAACGAGATTACTTCCTCGAGTGTCTCGATTGGCTGGCCATGACCGGAATTTTACAGACACGCGTGCAAATTTGGATGGTAATTTGATCAAGTATCGGTGGGCACGTTATCGAGTTTAATTACTCTGCATCGCACGGCAAATTCAATTTCGAATCGCATCAAATTTGACGATTCATTTTACCGGTGTTGAATAAATGATTCCAGATGGTAAATAGCATCCTTGTGAAAGGTCTGCATTAATATTTTCAACATTGGTTGGTTTAACAAATCGCGCAAACGTAGAGGTTACGAGATTACAAGAGGTTTTCGTGTGAATTGCGTGCGCGTTGATAAAATTTGAGGAAATAAGCGAGAATCTTTCCTCGAATTGCATAGAAAATATAGAATATTTTCGCGCGTGTGTTGAAACGCAGGAATTGTGAAATTGTTGCAGCTTGGAATTTACAAGAAAAGAAAAATTGTTGATAATATTTATTCAGAGTTGTTTGAATTGTAACACGAATTACAGATAACGTGTAAGATATATTGTTATCAGTCTTGTTATTTAAAGTGACACGTCACTCGATGATTTATTTTTTGCTCTTCACCTTCGCGTTAATCTTGAACAATCACTCTAATTGTATCAATGCTTTTTTTCTTCAAGTACGTGTATGTATAACCACGTGTGTACACCACAAGTGTTAATAAATTAAATCTTTTAAATATTAGATATTCGTCAGCAGGAAGCAATATTTCACTGTATTCCACTGTGGTTTAATTATTTTTCATTCGTTAATTAAATTAAACATCTCTTTCATAAATATTCTAGAGTTTCATCTTTAATTCTCTTCAATGGACAGAATACTGTCAAATGACAGGAATTAAATCGGTTTAACATATTGGTATTATCTGCTGATTGAATTTCTTGTCAATCAATTCAGATTAACTCGTACATAAATTATAATATCGAGAAAATGTGAAAAAAAAGAAGAAAATTTCTATATCGATGTTGAAACTGTTTAACAAAATCGGTATAACAATATACAAAAAAATTACAAAATTAAATATTTAAACGTCTTCAAAGTTGTATAAACTTTTTCCTGCAATTTTATATTTACCGCAATTTTTATCAAAAATAATGATTATACGATTTAAATAAAATAAATTCCTTCTCTGTTCATCCCAACATTGTAAAAAAAAAAAAGAAATATATAAATCGTACACATGGAAAAATAAAAAAATATATCTTATAAACACGTTCATACATATAATTCTTAAGTACTTAACCTCTTTCCATATGATTCGTTTTATAAATATACGCGTTAAAATTAGCAACGTATTTGCTTTCAAGACTTTATTACTTATGTGAAAGTCGTTCATTCAAGTCAACATTGAATGTATATCTTTTGGAATATTTCCGACACTAGAAGGCCGAAAGGATGAAGAATTTAATCGCGTGAAAAATATATTTCCCAAAAAATCACTCCTTCAAATAATACGTTCAAAATTTTTATCAATGCTTCAAATGAAATAAACAAAATTGATAACTTCGAGCCCCTCGCCATATGTTGCGAATTGTAGTCGCGTTTCAAAAGAAAAAAAAAGCAAAGAAAAACTATTTCTACTTCCTAATGCAAATTTAAATCAATTCATGCGTCGTTGA
>NW_006263513.1:420005-422785 GCF_000469605.1 Apis dorsata | reverse complement strand
CAACCGTTTAAAAAAAAAAAAAAAGAAACGATAAAGAAAATTTACACGTTTCGTGCTCCCTTCGAGGACAAAATAGAAGAAGGGGTAAGAGACGCGGAACGGGCCGAGAATATGACAGAAGAACGGCCGTTTAACCGCGTCGTTTTACGGTGGAACGGAGAGGCGAGGGTGAAAGCCGCACAAAAGGCGAATTAATTCGGCAAATTTATTGGGCGGCGGATCGGAGGCAGGTCGAAATCGGCGAGTACGAGGAAAGGACGCGGTTCGAAAACCCTTGCCAAACCTTTGACACCGAAAACTCGCGACACGGAGAGCCAACCGAGAGCCATCGAGCGGCTTCTTGGCACTCGTGATTTATGATAATTACACGCCGCTGCCAACTGTTTGAAGAGTGTGTCCACCGTTGCCGATCAGCTGACCGCCGAATGCCTGGCATCGTCCCCCTGTAAGGCCGGCCTTAATGATTCGAGGAATCGAGCCGGCCTCCGAGAAGAATCCGCCCCGGACCGCGATGTCTTCTTTCTTTCCCACCCTTCCTCGCGTCCCACCTCTTCCTTTTCCTTCCTATTCGTTCCTCCCTCCGCGATCTATTAATCGTCCTGTCTTCCATTCGTCACCTCGTTGTTTCGATTTCGAGACCTATTCGAGGTTTCGAGGACGACTCGAGTTTAGATGTTTCTCGAAGATGGAATATTTGGACGGACATTTCAGGCGTTCATCTGTTGCTTCTTAATTCTTATTCGATGATCGATGCGTGATCATTCGAAAAAGACTTTTCATTCGATTTTTCTATTGATTATTTTTATCGATATGTTATTGGATACATCGTTTGAAATTTTCAAAGAAATATTGAATAATAAGAAATGCTCGTCGTTTCGAAATTGTACTTTTGGAAATTGTACAAGAAAATACAATGTTATATAATATAGGGAAAGAAGTTCTTTTCGTGTCGATTCAACGTATGTAATAATACCCGGATTCTCAAACGAAATGAAATATTTGAGGACGAATTTTGATAATAATTCAGAAATTCGGTTCTTGGGTACGAACCAAATACTACTCATATCGTCCTTGCCTTCGTTATAAGATATAAAAAGATGAATTTAGAGAGATTAATGGATATAATAATTTTCCCCGAATAAAATAATTGGATAATTTCTACAGTTTCTTCTACAACGTAGAATGGCGTCAAAGCGAAGAGATGACTTCATACACGAAAACTTATATCGTGTAATCGATCAGATTCAGTGGAACGAATCTGAAAGAATCGGAAAGTTTTAAGATGCCACGATAATGAAGAAGTTTAAAACCGTACCGTTTAGAAATTTAGTTAACTGTTTAACTCGTTAACGTTCTCCTACAAACGCAATTAGTGATGCAAGAGTGAATTAGAGGAACACTTAGCGGCCACCTCTTAGCATGCTCAACGTGGTTTAACAGAATTACCACTTTGGGCGAATAAGATTCGTAACACCAAACTATTAGAATTCGACTGCAGAAAAATTTCCCTTCCAAATGTAACAACAGCTGTTGAAAAACTGTTCAAAATGGATCCGATTTTCTTCTTATTGCGAATATTCTTCAAACGACCAACCTTGATAAAAAAATTAGATTATCCAAGACGATGAATGATTGTGACGATGACTCAGAAAATCAAGTCGATATTGCACGCTTTATCTGTATCTCGCTTGTCATATATAGGTCATAGATGTTAATTCTCATGATTCACGAATTAGACACGTTATTTTCCAGGCTTGTTGTTGACCAAAAATATAAAATGCAACGAGAAATAATTGTGCAACGATTTTTATACCAAACATTCCATTTCGAGTTATACATTTCTTTAAAAAAGATTCTCGAACGTTCAATCGTCGTGGAATAAAAGATCACGTCACCCGCATCGAGTACGTTAAACCAAAGATCGGCGACGAGAGAACAATATTTCGTCGTTAATCTTTGACACGGTTCGTCAGAGTCGAAAGAACGAACGAACGAACGAACGAACGAAAGTCGATTTCTCTCCTCTGACCGGAAGACGACTGTTAAATCGACGACTGCTCGGGGACCAACGATGGATCGCTAATGATTCCCAGAAGTTCCACGAGAATATCCACCGTATGTTCGACCGGTGCAACAAAACCAGAGGCCATCTCGGCGATCGAGTGACTTATGTTCGACGTGTCGTGATGCGGCTCGCGACGTTTCTCGCATCAATTAACCGTTTTGTATCTGGCGCGGCATTGTGCGATGGGATTGGATTGTTGTTTCCGTTTTCCGATTGGATTTATTTTATCGCTTAGAATGAAAGAGTACTTTGGAATTTTTGTGCAGATATTTTGATGTTTAAAAAAAAAATATGCAATATAATTTATCAAAAGGTTCGATTTACCTTTAATCTTGATAAATTTATTGCGATAATAACGATAAATGTATTCGTTATCAGGATGTTACGAGGAAATTATTTCTTGCAGAATTAAAATTTTCTTTTATATTACCGACGAAAATGATAGTCGTTGTCATCCATAAGATTCGAAGGTTAATGTTAGATGGGATTAAGGAAAAAATATTAAAAGTTAAAAGAAATATTGCGCGGAGGAGAGAGATTGGAAATCAAAGCTTTTGTACGATGTTTAAAGTTTCAACTCTATTCTGATTAGTTTACCCAGGGTTAAAATTCATTTCTTGTTAAGAAGTCGAAACGATGAGCGTAATAACGATGAGAGTAGTAGAGTTATTGTCAGGTGTACAAAGATTTGCGATTCAATTCCTCTTGAAGCGCG
>NW_006263513.1:409056-419759 GCF_000469605.1 Apis dorsata | reverse complement strand
TTTTTTTTTTTTTTTTTGTGGAACAAGAGTCTCCATGAAATGCAACCTTTCAAGAAAATGGAGACGGAGGATTTGTTCCAATAACCGGTCCCATTTGTTAAGCTTGGCGACATTTTGCAACTTTAGTATTTATTTTCTTTCTTTTTTCTTTTTCCTCTTTATTTCCCTTTCATTTTTTTTTCTATTATCTTTCTTTTCCATTTTTCTTCTAATTTCCCCGTAAATTAACTTCTTAGTTTTCAAACGAAAAAAAAAAAAATAATAAATATCGTTAATATAATTGAAACTATTCATAATTTAACTCTTTTATTTCGAATTCGAAATCCTTGATCCCTTGATCAAACGCAAACACGTAACTTTTGCTTCTTCACAAATTTACATTGAACGAATAATGTTGAAATTTTCAGATCTTCCATACTGCTGCACCCTATATAATCCAATGGATTATATTCGATCGGGGTGAAAGGATTGAATAAGAAAGGAATTCATCGTTCTCGAAACACATTCTCTTTACAAGAAATTTCACTTTCAAATCGAAAGGAACCACCCCCTCGCGAATTTTCAATCTCCCCTTTTATCTATCCATCCAGATTCACCTTCGTCTCGAATAAATACCGATGAAAAACGAATCGTCGAAGGATAATCGGGGGACGAATTAAACCCGGCGGATCATCAAACGGTCCTCTTTTTTCTCTCTCTCTCTCTCTCTCTCTTTTCGATTCTACGAATCGAATTCGCTCAAAGGTTGAATAGCCGACTTCGCTCGCACGTATCCAATCGTTTCCGGTTCCTGAGCGGCCAATAAAACTTTCGGCCCGAAATGCAAGCGAGCCCGACCAAGGAAATCGGTTTCCTTCGCGAGAAGTGAGCAAACGCAAGGAAGGAAGGAAGGAAGAAAGAAAGAAAGAAAGGAGGGAAAAAAAAACGTTAATCAACTATTTCCATTTACGCTTCGAATAAAATCGGCTCGCCGCCGCCGGTCCCAGTCAAAGAATTTCAATTCAATCAGAGGATCAGACGGCGACGATGGGATGGAGACGAGGCTTTCTATCTCTCTCTTTCTTTCCTTTTTTCACTTGGGCACCGTGTTACTCTCGAGTCCAAAGTAGGGCGCTCTTTTCACGAGCAAACGCTCGGAGAAACGGCTGGAAAAGAGCGACCAAAGAATCTGCATGTGATCGATACGCTTCGTGTTTTCGCGCACGATGGATCTCGCGTGGGGAACAAAGATGAAATTTTGTAAGAAAAGAAACGATGTTTAGAAGAAGATTTGGAGCCAGACGAAAAATTGGCAGGATGAAAGATATAATTAGAAGAGAATTTTCAGCACAAAAATTAGAACAAAGTAAAATTAGAAGCGAATTGTTTTTCGATTCTTGGAAACAGAAGAGATGATGCGTACCAAACATTTGTTTGTTTTGTAGAATTTAAAACTTAAAAGTTTATGAAAGAGGCGTTACGAAATCTCGAACAATCAACGCCTGCTCACAGTTTATTATAAGATAAGTTGGAACAAAGTTTTATTTTGTTTCGATGAATTATCACGTACCGTTATTTATTCGCAATGTTATGACTCTATGGATGAAGTGTAATAAATGGCGCGTGATCCTTTCGTTTGGAATGAAGACAAAATTAGAAAGATGGAATGCATCGTCAAATGCATACTAAACGAGCTAACTCAAAATATCCGACTTATTTATATATACACATCGTATAAATCCTTCCTTATTTCAATCTTTAAAATCCCCATTTGCTCTCCAATAAATCAAATTCACTCAAATTCCAAAGAAACATTTACATCCTCTCATCATCCTTCCCTTTCTCCCTTTCGTATCCTTTTGTATATATTCTCCAAAAAAAAAACTATAATAAGAATCCAACAAATCTCTGGAGAGCCTCGCACGAAATTTTCGTATTCAAACAGAGCGACATTCATCCATCCATTTTTTCTCCAATTCGTCACTACCTGCACGCAACAGTAGTTAACACTTTTAACGATCAGAACACGCTTCGACTCTTGTTTCTTGCGAGCGAAAGCGTTCATCGGGCGACGCGTTATTCCCCTCCCCATCCCCTTTAATTGCCCGCCGCGAATCGAGCGGAGAAGGAGCGAGGAGAGACAGGGGGAGACCCCGGAAGTTCCTCGATTAACTAGTCCTGCTGAGGTGAAGGTCGTCGTCACTCTTCCTTCTTCTTCTTCTTCTTCTTTCTGTGCCACCACACGAGTTTCCCTCGAAAGTCCCTCTGCGTCGGTACGTTGCCCCTACGTGGCTCTGTACGTAATCTGTCGTTGATGAGCACGACGGATCGGTTTCTTGCCCCGAAGGCCCCCTCCCTCCCTTCTGAGTGATTATCGCAAAAAACTGGTCCCGATCCAGCTCAGGATGGAGCCGAGGACGCGTCCTCAACGCGCTTGTTAAGAGATCGTCCCCTCCTCTCCTTTCATTCTCCAAGCAACAGCATCCCTGACGCTTCTCATGCTAATAGCACGAGCGTTTCCTCCCTCCTCGGGGAGCGTATCGTGTACCAAGGTCGTTGTGCAACTTCCGTGAGTACGTGACGCCCCTTTTTGTCGGCGAACACCGCGGTCGGTGAATACGTGCTCGGCCGTGATGCAAACGGGTTTGTGAGAATATCAGAGATTTAGAGGAGGGAAGGAGGGAGTAGATTTCGAATTGGATCAATCGAAATTGGAATTACTTTCTTAGTAACGTTTCTTTCTTGAAGAATCGTATCCCTTTTATTAGAATTCCTTTTAGTTTGCGGTCCTTGCATTGCTCCTCGTCGTTGGAATTCCTTGTCTTTTGCTCGAGTCGAGTTTCCATCATCGATTATTGGAAGATAGACAGTGCTTTAGAATCCTTTCTTTAATCCTATTTTCTTTTCGTCTTTTTTTGAATACATCGAAGATGTATTCTCGAAAATGTATCCTTTTCGATTAACGACGATCGAAACGAGATAAATTATATATACCCAAGGCGAGACTTTCCAATGGCCGATTGGACGGCGTAATTCTAAGCAACCGTTTCACGCGGTTCACCGTATCAGGGAACGCCTTTCATTATTCAAATTACCCCTGGCTAATCCGCGCCATTATCAGCTGCCCGATCCATTTAGAAGTATATCTGGCCGGTAGCGCGGGTTAACGCGTGGCGAGCTTATCGCGCCAGTAAATTCGGTTTACGATCGGCACGGACCAACGATCGGGTCCCTGGATCGACAGTTATGAACGCTCGTGAACGAAACACGACACGGGTAACGAGGAAGAAGGCCTCCGCGTTCCACGAACGAGGCTCTCGAGAGAAAGCTCTCGGGGAAGAGGGAGAAGAAGGGAAGGTGATGCGGCCGTGTCCGGTATCTTTTATCTCGTTGTTGGAGCAAACGTTCCGAGGCCGAAGCCTCGTCTGAAGATCGGCCGATATCGTGGAGAGTTGCACAGTTACACAATGAGGGCCGACCGCCAATTATCCGAGAGAGAGAAAAATGCGCGGGTGATTCACTCGTCTTTGTCTTCTCGTCACCGACTGTAAATAATACGCAAAACAGGGAGACGAAGAGGCTTGGACGAGGATCGAGTCGGTAAATTGTTTAACGATTTTCACGCTCCCTTCGATACACGATGAATACGGATCTTGGTTGTGTTTTGAAGTTTAATCCAATGAAGTTTGTGATTGATAAGGATTCGTATCAATGGTTATGCCTTTGCCTTCCAATAACTATGGACAATAGGATGGAAATCAATGATATATACACGAGTGGTCGACTCTCTTTCACGCATAAAGTTGAAATAATAAGGTGACAATGATTTTTAATTGAAGTAATTTTTCAACGACGAGAATGTTCAATTCTATGAGAGAATAATAGAGAAGATAAAGAGGAATCTTACGGATCAGTTGAACCACTGTCTAGAAGTTTAAATTGTTTCGATGAATCAGAAGGGTCCCGCGGCGGATTACGTTTGGCATCCGTTTAGATAAAGTTTCGCGGTATTAACGCATAGCTTGCGGTATCGTTGGTAACGTGAGCGCGTAATACGCAGGTAATTATGCAATAACGTCGGCTGAGAAGGCTTCTACGCGATACTACTGTTATCTTATGGCGTTGGATATTCGATTAGATGTGGAATATGGTTTCGAACAAATTAATCGAATTACCTAAAATCATTACAATTTATTAGAGAAATGAATCACTTAAAGAAATTTAATATAACTTTTTTCAATGTTCTCTAAACTACTTATTCACGTGAAAGGAGATAAAGAATTATCGAAATATTCTCAATAATTATCTTTAACCATTTCGAATACGTAACTCGTTCGAAAGCCATAATCAAGGAAAAAATTCATCCCTCTCGAAACTCAATCATCCCTTCTCCAAAAAAAAAAAAGAAGTATCGACCAGAGGTAATCATCGTCACCAATAGCCCGTTTCCCCGTTTGCATTTCGCATAGGAGGCCCGATAACGCGTAAAACGATCGCCCTCTGTCCATTGTTCCCTTCGAACGAGAACGCAGAACACGGCGGGAATCGAATTTCCCGGCGGGACGACTGCGCGCGCATCCGCCGCCAACAACGTGGCGCGCAATCTAAACCGTGCAGGGTCGGGGACAAAGAACAAACGGGACAAAAACGCAATTATCAGGGACAACGGATTAATTAGAGGAATCAAAAATCGAAAACAAATCATCGAAGCGTACACTTTCGCTCCACTATTGGCGCGCGCGTTTCGCTCCACGTCCTCCTTCCCCTCCCCTCCCGTGGAACGCCATTGAACTGTTCGCCGTCCATTGAAATCATCATGGGGGGGGATGTGCGGGGAATTTAAACGCGCGAAACCGGCCACGAAACTCCGCTGCCGGACAAAAGGGGTCGCCCTTCGCCCGATAATTAAACTGACGCGAGCTTTTGCGCTCGTGGCAAGTGACGGAATCGCGTTAATTCCATGCGTGCGCGTGTGTGTATGTATGTGCGTGTACATACACACGCCCCATAGAGCCACTCGAATTGCTCTTCTCCGCTCTTCCTCGGTGATAGAAATCCGACGCTGGACCCGTTACTCTTACAAAATCGCGATTTCTCTCACGACACGACGTTCAAGATGGAGATTGAATTATCGTGCACCTGAATGCTTATCGATAGTCAGACGTTTAAGTAGAAACTCTATGTATTCGCAAGATCTCGATTTTAAAGATAGGAAGATACATTTTAACCACGGTACAGTTATGAGGAAATTATTGATATTTATCAGAGAGGGGGAGGATTAATATTCTCTCAACGTGTTGGCCATCGTTGGACAAAAATTGACTGAAATGGGAACGATGAAACGGATGGAGAAAAAAGAGAAAAAAAAATCGTGAGCGTTGATTATTTGTCGCTTTTTGCCGTACGAACACGCGTCCAAAACGTCTCAAAAATAAATTCGATGATCGAAAGTGGCTTATATGAATATAGAAAAACCGATTCCCTCTCAGAATCAAAACTAGAGCGGTTTCGCTGTCTCGGATGAACAACAACGGTCTACGAGGATTAAACCGCGCTCTTTTGTACTGCTACGAACAACGGTAACGGAATCATCCCGTTAATTCATTCCCGTTTCGCAAACGGGAGCTAAAGATATTCAAATTACACGTCAATTTTAACCATCATCCCACGGGGATGCGGCCGACGAGCTCTCGCGGTAGCTCTCGACAAACTCATGGCATTATTGACTGAACTAAAATTGATCCCCGCAGACAGCTTTCCCTCTGTGTGCAAGCGCGTTACCATGTGCGCTTGTGCGCGTTCGTACAAGGATGCATCGGATAGATTCCGTCGAATGATAAGCCGATGGCTTAAAAGGGTTACGAGATACGAGGGAATTCGAAACGAATTCGACTCGAATGAAGAATTATTTTCGGCATTGCAATTGTTGCGTTTTCCTTTTCTTTTTTCTTTTTGATATGTTTGAGATTGTGAATATCTCCAAGTTTTTCTTGTTTGTCGAAGAGGAAAGGATTTTTTTCATTTCATTTTCAATTATTTAATTTAAAAATATAAGCACAAAAAAAAAGAAAGTAATTGAAATTGTATATCCCTTTTGATCCTATCTACTTGATAGAGACAATTACTCCAATCTCTTTGATCATCTATTAAATTACCGCAACATTATCGAGCCAGAACCATGAATTAACATTCATTTCGTAATAATAAGTAATTAACGAAATAAACTTGGCCATAATCAACAAATTCGAATACATATCGAGATAATTACAATTATTGAAATAGAGCAATTCTACCATACCAAAAAGAAAAAAAAACGTGTATCGACTTGCAATGGATTTACATTCCACTCTAAACTCCGCGATTGATTAACGATTAAAAAGATCTCTCAATCTCTCTTCCTCTTCAAACTAGAAAGAAAAGTCGAGGATCAATCGAAGCGAGAAGAAACAAGAATCGCGAACAGAGTTTCGAGAAACATCGGCGAATCACGCAAATCTTCGAACTGATAACCGGATAGAAGGGCACGCGCTCATTTTCGATTAAAAGTCGCGACTCAGCCAGTTTGCACGACGTATGTTTGCCGATCCACCGTGAAACGAAGCGATTGAACGAAAGGGGGCAGCGAGCCTGTGCCCGTCCAACCGACATTTTAATTGCTAATTTAATTAAATCGCGTTTCTCGCGAGCGCCACCCTTCGCTCCCTTCTCCTTCCACGCGTTGGAAGGGATCGCGGCAATTAAGACGTTATCGAGCAGCATTATTTAATTAATTCATCCGTGGACCTCGATCTCGTCGTATATCCTCCTCGTTTCGAATACGAAGAAATTCGAGATATGGTAATCGGGTTGGCCGAGTAACGACCTGGAAGATGATCGTGATCCGAGGATTTATCGGATTGGAGCGGAGGTAGGTAATCTGTGCGCGGGATGCGGGAATCGAGTTCCGAGATTTCCTTTCGTTCTTGCGCTCACCTCTCTCGAGTTCGAGAGCGCGCAGCATCGTTAACTCGGAGTAACTTGGATCTTCAATTTTTTTGGAGACGTTAATTTAAGATAATTGTTATTGAAATTTCTCTCCTCGTTTAACGCGATTGAATCGGTAAGTCGTACACAAAAGTGTATCAGAGTCACCGATCTTCGTCCATTTCATCGTAGCTTCTCAGAATTTGAGAAATTTATCATGAAACTTCTCAACGTATATCTTTCTTTCTTTTATCCTCTCTCCTCCCCTCTGTTCGCAAGAATCAAGAAACTGGGCCATTGAACAAGAATAAGAAGGAAGGCAGATGGCTAAATTTTCGAGGCTGAATCGCCTGAACTGAATCGTTCCATTTCCAATTGTGATGCGAAAAAATCGGGAGGGCGATAAAGGACGCGGAGGATTACTCGAACGAAGCTCGGTAACAGAGGAGAGGCGCTCGAACAGCGCCAATGCCTATCGACAGCCCTCGAAGAGCGAGGAACAAGATCGAGGGGAAGAAGGTAGTCCGCGTAACTCGAGCGTTGCCCATAACGAAAGGTGGAAGAGAGAAAGGAAGTCCTCAAGGTTAATCGCATCGCGGCAACGGAAAGCTATTGCCGTGGCCAACGTGGAAAGTCGAGGAGGAGAGACGACATTGGACGACGAGAAGAAGGGCCGAGGCCATTTATTCGATTCACGGTAGAGCAAATACGAACCTACGTCTAGACGTACAAACGGCCCCCGGATCCCTTCCTCTCTTTCTATCCCCTTTCTATTCCCTCCACCTTTTTCCTGCTTTCCTCCCCACTTCCCCTCCCTTTCTCCACCCTATCATTCCTCCCTCCACCACTTCTTCCTCTCGATCGGCTTCCTACTCCTCCTCGAGGAGGAATACATCTCGCCAGCTCGTCATTTCCCACCAAGCGACTTGCACCCACTTGCACCCAACCCCCCCTACTACGTGTATACGTGTGTATATCGAGGGAACGAATACGTGTCCCGGATGGACGGGACCAGGCCTCTGGACTTTAACCTCGTCAAGATTCGATCGACGTTGAGCCTGGTCGGGAATTATTATCCGATCTTTGGAGGAATCGACGCTCGTCACGCTCGACCTGTGTCCTCTTCCTATCCTCTTTCATCCTAAGATTCTCTCTCTCTATCTCTCTGTCTTCTTTTTCTATATATATATATAGAGAGAGAGAGAGCTTCTCTTCTTTTCGATTCGAGGTCCTTCGATTCGAAGGCAAGGGCTTTGTTACGCCGCGGAATCAATCTCGTTAGCCCCGATCGTTACCTTCCTGCTCTCCCTCGAGGAGCCCCCTTTTTGCAACCGTTCTATTTTGAAAAATCCTCCTCCTGACCGATGGATGTATGATGCGCGTTTGTTCGGCTTCAATAGCTCGCTTCATTGTGGGACACGGGAAATTGGAGAGGATCCTGGATAGAGGGGCTTTCGAGGGAAACGTGTAAGATTACTAGACCTAGTTATCGGCCTTCTGGATGAACCTCTTCCAGACGGTTGATACGAAAGTGATCGAAAAAATTTTCCTCGATATTCTTTTCATTGGAAATTGATTGGAAAGAGAAAAAAAAAAATACGAGACGTACGAAATCAAGAAATGGAAAGTTGATGCTATCTATTGAAGCGAATAACTGTAATTAATTAATTGTACGATGCAAGTCGAACCTCGAATAGGAATAGAACAGCCCCTAATAGCTTGGAATTGTATCGTGAGAAACAAATAAAGAAACAAATAATAATTTTTCCTCAAACTTTTTACCCGAGCAAACTCGAAGGAATAATTCATGCTGTTTCAACCGCGTTCAAAAAAATTCCCAGAAAATCCGAGTAATCGTGGAAAAAAATCCCGGGCCCAGAAAAAGAGGCGATACGGAGTGAGCTCTGTCAGCTCACCGCTCAGAGCAAATACGAGCGCGCGACTTTCGCAGAGGGATCGGTCGCCGATCGTTAAACCTGTCTTCGACGCGCGTCCCAAAACAATCGAAGCCTCAAAGTGTACACGCCTCGAGACAAATATTTAGCGGCCCTAGCCCCGCTCAACCAGGCCGTGCCCAACCCTTTCTCTCCCTCTCTCCCTCTCCGCCTGTGCTTTTGTTCCGTTTTTGTCTGGTGCAGCAACTTTGCCTCGCGCCAACCCGTTCGATTCCTCGACAAAGGCGAGGCGACTGTTTGCGAATCATGTCCACGCAACCGACCGCAAAGACCACGAGAGGCTCGCGTGCATACACGTAAACGTCCCGCCGCCTAATTTACAGCCATTTTTACGCGACCACTCGGTTCCCAGGGGGAGATCGTGAACGATTCGAGGGGAGGAGGATTCGAGAGAGGGTTGTTTCGAGAAGAAGTTTTTAATATTTTTATTATAACAAGAAATTTTTATAGAAATCGCAATTGCAAGAGAATTTAAAGGAAATTCTTATCTCCTGATAAGTTTTGCAATAGTGATACAGGAATATTCTCTTAGGAAAGGGAGGAATAAAATAAAGATTGGAAATTAACGAATCGAAGAATCGAAAAGAGAATTTAACAAAATCGTATTGATTAACCATTCTCTCGTTCAATAAAGAAAAAACCGATATCGACACCCGAAACATTAAATCCTCGAGTTCCATCCTCCCCTAAATAAAGCAACCGTAATTCCAATTCAAATAAACGTTCGAAACCGCATGAACCAATGATTGAAATGAACTTTAAAAACGAAGGAAAAGACAAGGCAGGATAAAAACGAAATCCATCTCCTAAATCGATCGAGAGGAAATGCTTCGAGGACGATTATCTCCTCGACTCGACGACGATGAACTCGTCGTCGCCGGTGGTACGTGTGATGTGGAAAAAAAAGAGAAAGAAAGAAAGAAAGAAAAAAAACAATGCGATCGTTAAACGCACGCGAGACGGCACGAAAACTTCTTCGAAACGGATCTTCCGCTTTTTACCGCGCGGGAAACGCGCGTCGAGAAGAGGAGGAGGATTCCAATTTACACGTACTCGCGAGACCCTCGTAAAGCTTGTGCAGTCACGGAACGAACGAGTGCCCACGCGTTGCGTGACGCACCGTGAGACCATGCGCCAACGCTGTTTTACGCTTACGATCTTACACTTGGAAGACTCTGCGCGTCTACAGCCACTCGTGTTTGATCTACATGCGCGAATATAAAAAAGTAGAGAGCATAAGTTATAGGAAGGGAGGGGAGATGTGATTTCTTTTTTTAAAGCTCTATTATGATACTCGATTATCCATGATAAGCGGTGGAATTTATATCCTTTTATAAAGTTAAATTTTATTTTAAGAAAGGAGAGGACAGGGAAATGTACTCTCGTGATATTTCAGTGTCGATAATTCATTCGTATCTGATCGGGAAGGAGTTAATTTTAGTTGTATTTGAAAAGTTTTCAAACTTGTTTTGAAAAAAACTTGTTTTGGGGAAAAAAACGCTTGAAATGGAGAAATTTTATTTCTATATTTTCACGTAGAATCATTCTTTGTATCATCGATTACAGGACGCGTTGGATGTTGTGAAATACACAATTCTTGTGTGATTATTGATTAAGATCTTTAATATGTAATTTTATAGTATTATGTGTTAACATTTATAAGTGATGATTCGTTTCATTTAGACGTGGCTATATTTCGATAAAATCGATTATAAATATCCGCAATAGCGCGTAGGTGTGCGTAGTATTATTCAACTCTTATCATATTTGCTTTAACTAATTGTTTTATTACATCGTATCGTTGAA
>NW_006263513.1:399686-408779 GCF_000469605.1 Apis dorsata | reverse complement strand
TTTTTTTTTTTTATTAAAATAAAATACCGCGATGAATCATAATCATTTCTTCTTTTCGATGTATTTTCAAGGATATAAATATAATTTTCCTCGCTACAGATTATGGCAAGCATTTGAGTGTCGCATAATATTTTTTATGAATCCTTTGTCTGATAAAGGGAAGAGGTATTTCAAGATTTAGTGTTCTTCCTTTTTATAACAGAAACTTGACCTAATTCTGTTGTAGTAAGAAGTATTATCCCTTGAGATTGAAGAAAAAAATGCTTTATAAGAATAAAGTGTGTCAAGTCTTTGTGTTCATTAAGAATGACAATGTCTTCTTTATTCATTATGAGATTATTTCTATAAATTGTTCTCTCTTTTTATCTTTGATTCAATTTGCAATTTCCCCCTAATGTAGAAACAAATTTTGAAAAATATTGCAATTTGATCAAACTAATTGTAAAATTCTTTTTTAATATTTTTCAATGATATATTACTTTCCATTTGTTATAATCAAACTAAACAAACATCTAATAAATTATCTATTACACGCTACGTAAAATCTAAACGATTTTCTACCGCAAACGCTAATTATGCTCCCAGAAAATACTCAAAATTCAAATAAATTCCATTTCCATAACCACAAGCAAAGCCACAAGCAAATAAATATACGCACAACGTCATACTACGCCAACTTTTTCCTCCGATCATATAAACAGCTATTCCAAACAACTCGCTCGCTTAATTTATAAATACACTTACAATTAAAACAAACTGTTAAATCGTTAGCAATTTTCAGGAGGAAAAAAACCCAATCCTAATAATACTGCTAAAACAAAACATCCGGCTTAAAATTAAAATTAGCAACCGTTCATACATCACGCAACATCTTAACATATCTAATAAGAAAAAAAAAAAGAAAAAAAACCTAATCCATTCGCGTGCACGCGTGTCATCAAAGATATCATAATCACACATCTAATTGCAAAATCCCGCCACTCCGTTCGTGTCTCGATTACCGCGGATGGCGAAAAAAATTTCTCCCCCGCACGTGACTCGTATCCACGAATAAATTGCTTGGTCGGTCAACTAACCAAGCCCGGTCACGCCGAACAATAATCCCTAGCTATTAAGTACCGCGCAAGGCCCGAGCAGACATTGTGTCCATCACAACGGCGACGAACAGCCGCTGGGAACAAAGGTCGAGGTGGCTGATAAAGGAAAGAAAGAGAGGAGGAGAAGAAGAAGAAGAAGAAGAGGAATCGAGGAAGAAGCAAACCCCTTCCTCCTCCCCATCCCTCTCGTGTGCACGAAACGACCGACGAAAAGGCTGCGGCGCGCACGGTTTGACGAAAGGCGTTTTCGTTTCGGTTGGAATCACGGCACGGTGACAGAGGTGAAAAACGAGCAAAACCGGTCGGCCAGATGCAATTACCGAGCACGAGGATCCCGTCCCGTGTTGCAATCGTTACCGTACGGAAGCGAGCAACGGGACAGGGTAATCGACGAGGGGGGCCCTTCCAACCCACCCTACCCCTTCCTCCCCCTCCCAACTTTGTTTCTCTCCCGCGAAATTACACGGGCTGTCAGCCGATAATTGTTTCGCAGGATTATTGGAGAGAGTATCTTCGCGACCGTCCGCTTTCGGGATAACGAGCTTTGAATTGTAATTTGCGCTCGGACCACGCGAAACGGCCGGGAGACGGCCGCCCGAAATTGGACCATCCTTCTCTCTCTTCCTTCTGCAAAGAGAGAGAGAGAGAGAGAGAGAGAGGGAGAGAGAGAGAGAGAGTGATGTCGGAGGAAACGTTTGTTGTCGCGAGAGAACGGAGAGAAATCGTCGATGTCCTTTAATTGGGGAATTTGTGCGAGGAGGGGAAATCTGTGAAGGATTGATTTTTTTTTTCTTTCTTTCTTTCTTTCTTTCTTTCTTTACTTCTCGAGAGCGTTGATATCAATTTTTCTTTTTTGAAGATTTGTAATGTTCGATCGATATTTTATTTTATTGTGATTATAGAAATTTTTTTGCAATTGAAACACGTTGATCATTAATTTGTACTTGTTTATGTAATTGTAAAATTATTCTTTCAATAGTGGAGATTTATCGATACGATGATAATAATAATAATAATAATAGACAAGTAGTTTATTATTCGGTTCAATTTCCAAAAGCATGGCACTCTAACCGTAGATCTTGACATTTTACATGAAATGATATCATTGAAGAAAAATCAAGATCCTTTTGGATCGCAATCTTGAGAAATAACAATTATTACAAATAATTGAAAAATGTTTACACTTTACTTTATATTTAATTCTATTTAATTCACTTTTATATCGATCTGATAAGGGACAAATTCGTCACACAATCAGATAGGTATTCGTGTAATAATTCGATTGTATCTCTCTACTATTTTTAACTTTTCGTTCGGATAATGTAGATTCAATCTAACTTATTTTTCAAATTATGTAACGTTCATGTAACGTTCAAAGTGACTTGGCACTAATTCAAATAATAGAGGATCAATTAGAACTTGATCAAACACTTGGCGAAAATTTCGTTGCGCAATTATTCACTGAGATTACGAAACTGGTCAATTATAAGTTTTTTTACATCCGAATGTGCCTTTAGCGCTACAAAGCAGGCGCTTAAAAGGAGGACTCTGGTGAAACAAGCTTTCGAAGAGTATATAAATCCATGGGATCGGATATACTTTGGCTTTTCAACGTGCAAGTATGATAAATCGCCCATATTGTAATCGATTGACAGGAGAATTACAAAAGCGGCGGAGCTGAAATGAGTAGTCGTTGCATGGCTTACGAGTCGGCGGCTTTGTATGTACGAGCAAACAATGGAAAACGTCCCGCGGTTCCTTGAACCTCCATTATATCGAGTATGATTGGTATTTGGTTGGCAGATCTTGAGGAATATAAATATAAACGATTACACGTGCCAGTGCGTAATTGTGCCGCAAAATATGCACGATGCTCCGTATAAAGTGCTTTCATGCTCACAAAAATTCATCTGCAAAATTTTTTTATTGTATAATCAAGAAATCTATTGTTATACGGAGAGAGGGGGTTGAGAATCATAGTGTGACATTTTGAGAATGTTCAAAATGTTAATTTAGAAATTAATTATTTTAAGAAAAGGATATAATTTTATATTCTCTGATTTTAATTTATAATAATTTATATTAACTATATTATATTATTCTCCACCATATTTTGCAATAAATGCGTTATTACAAAATAACTTCAAGTCAATAACAGTGATTTCAACAGAAAAAAATAATTTGTAGCATTTTACAGTGAACATCCTATACGCGTGTAACACGAAATATAACGCGAATGTAAAAATTCCCTCCTCCCTCCTCCCTGTTCTCTATTCTATCGCGATTTTCCTTTTGTTGTTTGCCGTTTCGGTCATTTCACTTTATTTTGTTTTAATTTCGTTTTATTCCCAGCTTCATTCGATACGGTTAAAAAAGTGATCGCCAGATAAAAACCTTTTGTAACATTGAAAAGCGTCTTCATTGAATACCGACAGATTTATTTTTTGAAATAACTTTATCTGTCATAAAGCTGAGCGTCCAGTTTTGTAAACATTTGGCCACAGTTATCTGATAAGCTTTTCGGTTTATCTTTTACAAACTTGTTCATCGACGAGCTCGCACATTTGTTTGCACATTTTATTTACATCTGATTTTTTCCACATTGTTACACACGTGCATGCGAAATTCTAATTAAAAAATTGAAATGCAAATATTTACACGCACATCGTCACACGTGTAAAAATAGACGACGATGAACTATTTCACAATACGTGGCATGCATAGTACACGAAAGCGAGATTTCTTCGATCATTTAAATCGTACGAACGATTTGTAGATACCTTTACTTATTTTCTTGACATTTTACACCTCCATCTTTTTCTTTTCCACATTTTATTCCTTATCGTAATTTCTTAATAAAATTTAAATATTAAAAAATCAAATATCTACGCATACGATACGTTTTCTCTTCTCTTTCAACGTAATCTTATCTTTCAGATATAGACGCATATTTGTGAATCATGCTGTGTAAATACTCGTGGAATAGTTTAACCCTTGTCCTTCGTGCCACTTCCCTATTTCTATGACGATATCTCGGTTAATTGTAAAACAAACCCCCGTGCTCTACCCTTTCGTGAACCAAGTACATACATTGTGCGTCGCGTGTTTGGAGAACCGAATAAGTAAACTGTACGGATTTTTATTAACCCGATTAATTATCCATCTCGCGTCCCTGTATCCAGATTTATTTCGCTTAATAATATCCCCAAGATCGTGGCGCAATTATTTGCAGAGAGTTTTCCAAGTACTTCATTCCGTTTAGATCTAACGAAATCTTGGCTAGGTTACTTTTACTTATTAAACATGAAACCGTGTCGTTAAAATATTTTAAATCATTTTGTAAAATTGTAGTAGCTTTTGGTATTTAAAAAGAAATATATAATTGCCAAATTCATCGTATGTTGGTAATCACATGTTGGTAAATTTCTCGTCTCGTCATCTAAAAGAATAAAACAGAAACTGATTTTGAATTTCCCCTGATTTTTATCCTACAATTAAGTTTCGCATACAGTTGTTTTTCACCGGGCCATTTAAGGAATTAAGAGGCACAATCGTGCTTGGAAGCAACGAAATAGGAAGGGAAAAAGAAGGAAGAAACGAACGAAGCAGGAAACTCGTTAAACAGATAAGCCCCCTCCGCGATCTTACTTGAGCCTGCAATCGGGATACGGACCAGATTAGAGCTCGATACGGCCGATAAATACCGCCGTAATGCGTAAATAACCGGTCGAAAATAGTTTCTGGGTACAAAGAAAGTCGTGTCACTGGGTTATCACGTGGGTGATCGTCGCGATCTTTGCTCCTGTTTCTTCTTGCAAAAAAATCTTTTGTCATACCGTTCTCTGGAATCGTTTCGTGGGGATCGAACCAAAAATTAATCTAAAAATTTAAAAAATATGATAAATATTCCAACATGGAGTAGTAATATGTACGTGTGTACAAAAGTATTGGAAATTGGCCCGAAAATTCTGATTCTTTGATAACGAAAATTTCACCTAAAAATAACAGAAATGTATTAAAACGTTTAAAATTTTGTTTTATCACATTAAAAAATTATACTTGAAAAGAAAAAGAAATGTATATATATATATATAGAATTTCGAGATTTGCGATCTTTGATGACTGGTCAGGCAAGAAAATAAACTTGTTATAAAAAGTCAAAGCCCAACATATTTGTGTCAAAGAGAGATATTGAAATGTTGAGAGATATTGAAAATCCAAGTATTCCGGAGGAAATTTGCCAAATGTAATTCACCATGTTGACTCGCGATTATTTTTGCGTCCTTCTTCAAGCGACAAAGACGTTCTTGACTTTTGGCTCGGGCCACACTTTCGTAACAGAGTTTAGAAATTGGATCGGAAAAAGCTGAATATTTGAATGATATTTCGTGTATATATTCATAAATGATTGTATTATAGAGGGAACAATGTGAATCGTAAGAAATCGTTTTCTTCTTTTCTTCTAAAAGATACAGTTTAAAGGGAAACAGGAAATCCGTACCGCTCGTGAAGTTTTAATGGAACAGGAAGAAACGAGGGGTGATTAAGGTTACAAGTTGTTTGAGATACGATAGAGCCAAGAATCGTGAGAAACTCTTTGATACTCTCTCTTTCTCTATCTTCTAGAGAACTATACTCGAGTTGAAAACAAAAATATACGAGAACGAGACAAATAACGTGTACACAAAGCGACTCGTTAATTCGAATTTCCTATCTAAATTTAAATTTGAAACAAAATTGTAAATAATAATAAATTCAAAAATACATACACGATATTCTTGGCGGAGTATAACGAACGAGATCCAGATGTTAATACACTTCGAGGATAGAACCGATAGTATTGCAAAATTTGTAAATGTCTTTAAACGAGTTTCTCATCAACTTTTCGCAACACCTGCGATCATTTTCTTTCCTCCTGTATCCACCACGTTTCACGAGCTACGAAATGATTAAAAATCAAAAAAAAAGAAAAAAAGAAAATAGAAATTCTTACCGTGCGAAGAAATCCATCCTTCGTGTTCTTTTCGAAAATTCCTCGAGATAACCGAAATAAATCTTCAATCTTCCGAGTGAAAGAGAGGCAATCAAAACTTGTCAGACAGAAGTTCTTATAAAAATCTCGTTTAAAATCATCTTCACAACAACAACAACAACAACAACAACAACAACAACTTGGAAAAGTTTGCGAAGCCACGCTTCTTCGTAGAACGACACGATTCGATGCACGATGGAATCCTCCTCTTCGAAGGAGGAGGAGGAGGAGGAGGCCATCTATTCCCGGGTTCATCAGACTTTCTGTCGGTTGGCCTCGTGCTCGCGTATTATCTGAATCCGCGATGTGTGTAGAGGAAACAAGTGCGCCACGGCCTCGATGGATTAGATACAACACCGTTCGCCTCGACTCGACAAACATCCTTTCGAGCTGCTCCTCCTGCTGGAAAGAGAAGAGGAATATCTCGGCTACGGGGGAGGAGGAGGGGAGAGAAGAGAATACGAGCGGAATGCGAGGTACGACGAGGTGCACACAGTTTGTAACGCACGTGTACCAATTTCTCTCGGTGTGAGAATCTTCACGAATGATGGCGAAGTCGAATTCGATCGAGTGGCGATTGTTTGTTACACCGAGAGAACCCCTCAGTCGATCGAAAGTTTACTTTTTAGTAGATGGAACGATGGTGGACGACCAAGTTTGCACGAATCTTGTGCGAAGATTCGACGCTCGACCAAGATTCTACTTTCGTTTAATATCGTTTCCAATTTGTGTGTATTCGATTTTCCCCGAATTTTTATTACTTTTTTATTTAATTTACGACGCGAATGTTTGACGAAATTTATTTCGTTTTTCCGGATATCTCATTTTTTTTAATGTATCTTATCTATACTATAAATATTTCATTCTGTTATCCAATAATATTTTCACCAAAATATGTGATATTATCGTTCAAGTTTTAAAACGATTAACGATCTCTCCATTCTCTTCTCGGTGAGAAATAATTTAAAGAGGGCTGCAATGAAATATATATTCAATGGCGACAATCGGTAAATTTATTTCATACGTATAAACGTATTCCATTTTGGAACGGGAGAGATTTTTAACTTTGGACTTTTACGTTCAAGTGAATGAGAATCACTGTCGTGAACAATTCTAGAGACTAAAATCGCTAGACACGTGAAAAGAAAGAAACAAGAACAGACATCGAGGAAACTATCCACGATTCGTGTTTGGAAATTAAATGGAGCCAGTTAAGCGTGTGGACACCGGTCGTAGAAATTGTTTTGCATAATTCAGCGTTGTTCGACGAGCGTTCGAAAGAATTTTCCCGTGCGCTGATGCACGCGCCCCGTCGTAAATTCGCCACGAATCCGGCACGAAAACGGAGCAACCAGGAAAATGTTATCCGGTCGTGGAATGCCACGCGTTTCGAGCGACCGTTTTTCCTGCAGGTGCACGTGCGCAACAGAAATAAATCGCCTCTTGGCGAAAGGCAAGGTCGAAGCTCCTTCTGGAGGCGAGCGGAAATCGGCATCGAATTAACGATCGAACGAGAGTTAAAGGCTTATTTCGTTAACGTGATGGATCGTTTGAGGGAGAGAAAGAGAGAGAGAAGAAAAATTACAGCGAGTTTTAATAATAATAATAAAAGAAAATGTTAAACGTTGAAAGACGTTAATTTTGTTATTTCATAAAATTGATTGATCTCTTTTAGATTTCTTTTTCTAAGAAATTCTTGGAAATTCATTCCCAAAATTAGAGTAATTTTAATTAAACGCGTGTTGCCGTGTAATTGCGTACAATTATCTCCTTTTACACGATAAAATTTGCGGCCATTATTGTAATTTACAATTGTTGCCAGCAACTGTGCTATAAGCTGGTTAATATAACAGGCATTTATATATAAACTCACCCTCGATTACGCTAAACCTATCCTTTCGTTAAATTACGCCTTCGTAAAACACCGTTACGACGCTGTCTTTCTCTTACTTTGAAACGATTACTTTTACAAATTTAACGTAAGCCAAATCAAAATCCTAATCCTAAGATTTTCAATTTTACTAAAATCATTTACCACGGAACGATACATCTGCTTCTGTTTATTAATCAGAAGAATTGCAAGTGACAGGGGGAGGGGGAAAGGAAACCGTGGATAAGGCAACAAAGAAAGAGGATAGAAAGAGAGGAGGAGGGTGGGAAATAGAAACGGCGGGCGAGAAAGAAAGACGGATCGAGTATTCGAGAATGGATACGGAGCGGTGTGTATACGATCCGGCTGAAACCGGAGTTACGGCGTGTTAAATTTTCATAACCTCTCGCAGAACAGTGTCTTTCAGTCTCCGGTATTCATAATGAAAATCTCTTTACTGGAACTCCATCGAGCAGCTTTCTCCCTATCCCCCTCTTTCTCCCTTCCTCCTCCACCTCCAACCTCCCGCGTAACTGCCGTGCTCCATAATAGCCCGCCCCTGCCCTGTCTCTCTCTCTCTTTCTCTCTCTTTGTGTACCCAAAGTCTACACAGTCCACAGAGTTTCGAATCCGGTATAAATTATAATCGCGAATTCCGAAAGAAGATTGCCTAGCCGGGATCGACGATTTTCTCTGAAAGTCAACGACATATTATAAAAGGAAATTTTCGCTCGGGGGACGACGACAGCCTTTGTTTGGACAAACCTGGCTAACCTCTCTACGAACCGATACAAACCGGATCGAGACTACACTGAAACAGAGTCTAGAACGGTTTCCACGTGATCATCAAGTTAGTCGAGTCGCTTTTCTGCGCCCCCTGTTTGAATTGTGTGTAATAGAATGGATCTAACCTAACCACAAAACGTGTAAAATTTTCATTCAGAAAAAGTACTTCTCTATCTTCCTATCCTTAAATTAAAAAAAAAGAAGGATGGAAAGTCTTCGGAAGAATTTATGTAGATGGAACAATCTTCACGAAGTTTTAACAACGCGTGCATAACTCTAATCTCCATATCTAGAAACTTCGTTTTATG
>NW_006263513.1:391220-399454 GCF_000469605.1 Apis dorsata | reverse complement strand
TATATATATATACATGTTGTAAAACATGCATATATAGTCGATACTTTGCAACTCGAATTTTTTGCAGAAAAGGATCCTCAACCATCCCGATACAATTCTCCTACACTCTCCCTTTCCGAACTTTCCTCCTCTTTCCTACATTTTAATCCTCCCACGACTCGTAACTCTTGTAGGCTAATCTACAAGAATAGCGGATATCCAACTTGACAGATGCGCGCCGCCGAATTTTCGCATATAATTTACCGCTCCAACGTTTCGCCACTGGCAACCGTTCAACGTCACCCGGTATAAGACACATCGTATCCATTAAAAGAGGCGAACGCCGGCGCTCACGTCGATCGGAAACGTTCGTTCTTTAGAAAAAAGAAAGAAAAAAGAAAAGAAAGAAAAAGAAAAACCCGCCGAACCGGTGGCTACCATTCCCGTGAAATCGCCTCATTCCAGCTCTCGCGTATCTCGTCTCGCTAATTACGGCCTCTAATAACTTAATTTATACGCGGCCCGCGACACCAACCATTTCTCCGCAACATTTATCCCTCAGCTAGCGGCCAATATTTTAAACCCGACTAATTGAACCGAGTGGATGGAGATACGTGCGGAAATTTTATTTATCTTATACGATAATCGATATGGAGCCAGTGGAAAGTAGTTTTATTAGAGGCACGGTGATAAAGGATATTTAATTTGTATAACGAAAATTACTGGATTTGTTTCTCTCTCTCTCTCTCTCTCTCTTTCTCTTTTTTTTGCAGTTAATTGCCGATTTATCGATATTTATTCGTTGCGTAATGAGTTTTTATCGTTTCAAGTTTTTTTCTCGAATTTAGCTGGTACAAAGCGATCTGCGAAATTATTTTGCTGCAAGTTGAATTCATCTATTTTGAAAAATTTGATTTTTACCAATAATAGGTTAATCTATTTCCCCTCTTGTAAATGTCTCTTATTAATCGAATATTAGATAATCGTTGATTAATTTGATACTTTCTCCACGAGAAAGGAAAACACATACAATTAATATTCACGAGTATTAATTTCATAAATTTTACTAAACTATCCCCTTCACCAATAATCTTCAATTCACAATTTTCACAAATTATACCGTCAATTAAATAAAAGCATCTTATAACAATAATATCACGCTCTATCTCCCAGATAACAATGATCAAAAACCGTTAATCCTCAAACACCTCCCTTAAAAGATCCCCTTAAAAGACGTGGAAACGAGCTCGAAAACTCGGGCGTAAAGCAACAGATAGAAGGAAGTTGCCGGCGACGATGGTCGCTAAATCGCGCCAGCTTCAAAGTCGATTGGATAACGTAATCGCTACCACGCTCTCCTCTAATCCTTGCCCGCGGCGGCGTGTTTTACGGACCGTTTTATCCGCCCTTGTATTTCACCGCCTAATAAATTCTCCGCTTTCCACCATTCCCACCCCTTTCTCTTACGAACGAACCGAAGAGAGAGAGAGAGAAAGAGAGAGATCTCAACGCGGTCTCTTAAAGTTAATCCATTCCACGACACGAAGACAGGAGGAGAAAGAGAGAGAGAAGAGAGCGAAGGCAGTCTCGTGCCTGCCGATTCGCAAAAGATTCGACTCCTGCTAATTCTCTTCGTGAATTTAATACACGGAAATTAACGCAGTGGCAACGAGAGAATAAAAAATCGAACGGTGCACCTCTGAAGACAAACGAGGGTATTCATCGATGGCGTGCGATCCCGTGGCAACCCCTACAGGGTGGTCCAAGATCCTCGCAACCGAGGGTACATGAATTAGCGAAAGGTCGAGGGTTTGGAGGAGGAGAAGTTCGATGGGCTCGCCGCACCGCAATTTGCGGAGCAATTCTCGTAGGGTAATGTTACGATACTTTGGATGGATGGGTAGGACGGACGCGTGTACGTGGAAGCGTACAATGAAGGTTTCGTTCGTGTAGGTGTAATTGGTGATTTAAAAGAGAGTATTGTATTGTAAGAGAGAGAGAGAGAGTGAGTTTAGAGGGTTGAAGATTGGTATATGTACGTTTTTACGTAAGTATGGTTAATGAGAAGTAATGACGCGCGTGGATTTTAACGATGTAATGATAGAGTTGTTGTAAAACCTGATGATACTGGATCGTTGTAATAGTTGAATGAATAAATTGGTCGAGGGGAGAGACGATACGGTTCGTTTATCACGAAAGTGGTGATGGCGTAGTTACGTTCCAAATATATTTTTGGATCGATTAATTTTTATGGAAACGTGGATTTTATCGTTGAACACGTGGCGCGTCATCAAAGTAAGCGTAAAATTTATCCCGTTTATTAGTGTTATTAATCGTGAAATAGCGAAGAATCGATGTTCGAGAGATTTTCATAACTTTCATACTATACTTGTATATTGGCCTCGTGTTTCGATTTTTATTCTTTCTTACGCGAAATCTCGTAAAAGTTGCGGTTCCTGCGAGCCGCTAAAAGCATCTCCTAAAGCATCCAAGTCGAAACGCAGTTTCCTCGAGTTTCCAGATATACAGGAAGAATCGACTTGTTTGTCTCTAACAATTTCTAGCTCGAATTCGAAATAACTCGTTTTCCATCCAAATAGTCCAAGTCCATTCGAAGAATTCTCGACAGAAATTCGACCATTCTTTTTCTTTTTCGGTGATGTAAATATACCAAAGATGTACGTGTACATTTCATCGAGAATTTTCTTTCGATCGAAACGAACGCGACTCGCGTATTCGATAATGTTTATCAGGTTTAAACGTTAGGGATTTGATTTAACGAAGTGATCGTCGACACGCGGATCTGCTTACTTTTCGCGCGCACATTCGAAACTTGATTAATTAAGACGCCTTTAATTACTTTAGATCAACCTGTTACGCATCACGTTCGTCCTTGCGATTCTATCATTTTTATCATGTATCGAAACACTCGATTGCTATGTTGATAGATTAATGATTATCGTCTGATCAACTATTTAATACATTTTTGACAGAAAAGAAAGAAATACTTTTATTTATTTTTAGCTGGACGTTCTTCTTGTTTAAAATATTAAAAATATTAAATATTGACGAATTCAATAAAATTTGTATTCGTGGAAAATGACTTGAAAACTGCGAATCTACAAAGTATTTCGAAGTGGCTGTTTCAAGTTATTATAGCGAAAAAGATAATAAATGTTTACCACAGCAAGGAACCAAGTGGTACACGTGTTTTATGACTCGAAGTAATTGAAACAAGATCTCTGGTCGGAATGTTTATTGCGCGGCAATCTAACAGTTTTAAAACCTGATTTGCATTACGAAAGAATTCTGCAAGGATATTTTTTTCTTTTCCCTTTTTTTTTTCCTTTTCGTAATTAAAATTTGCAACTGTGTCACGTTTAGTAACTGGATTGCAACACCGAATGTAGATTTCATCTCCGCGCACAAAAAAAAATAAATTTAACTCCTCACGACTAACTCCTTGAGATTATTTCTTTTACCAAAAAATATAAATAACGACACTATTTATTCGTGCTGAACCTATTCGCATTCACTTTGATTAATATTAAAAATCACAATAATAACTACGCCTAATTCCTAAATCAAGAATACCTACTCGTTCACACCTTCTGCATTTGCACCTTCAAAATTCGAGGTTCCAAAAACACCGTGGTCCGATTACAAACCACGATCCAAACTACGACCACGGCATTATAAGCCAAAATTAATATCATCGATCTCAACCGCTCACCCTCGAAAACGTCAACATCCGCGAAACCCTTTCTCCCCCCTCCCCCGCTTACTTTCAATCAACACCCTCTCGCGTTACACACCCTCCTGCAACGCGCACGGCCGTTTTCCATTCGTTATCCACCGTTGGCCCCGCAAACTCTGCGCGACAAACAACCAGGAATAATAACCTGTCCACGGATCCCCCAACCCCCGATCCCATCTTGCGGTCGAAACGTCACGTCGGGGGCATCAACGGAGCCGTTCCAAAAACCACCGGATGTGGACCGCTCCAGCCCCGCTGACTGACCTCCCTGACAGTCTAATTCCATCCCCCCACGATTCGATCCGTCCACGGATAGATCCATCCCCCGAATCCAAGGATCGAGGGGAGGAAAAAAGAAAAGAAAAAACGGAGCATCGAGTTCTCGAAGGGAAGCAGGGGAGGTGGAGGAGGAGGAGAGGTGGTGAAACTCTTGAACCAACGGGGTGATCAACGGGGTGGCTAACGTTCGGATCGATTTAATCGGGCACCGCCCGTAGGGCGTGTCGGTATAAACCGACGTCGGACATCGTTATTAAGCGCATATAAATTAGCATATAAATTGTCCCGCGCCCGATCACGCTCCCGCGAATCCTAGCTAACTCTTGTCTCGGTCCGTCTCTAGCGTCTCTTCTTCGATAGATATAGGGTAGACGCGCTCGAGCGCGAGCGCAGAGCGGTGTCGCGGATCGCGACTCTCTCTTTGTCTAAGGATAGAGTATAGGACGGTGTGTGGAGGAGAGAGAGAGAGAAAGAGGGGGAGAGGGATAAACTCTGCATAATCCGCAGGGTTACCTAGCATCCTGCGCCGACCGATAGCACCGTGGCGGCGTTTCGAACCACCCCCGAAATACACCCGCACGCGTCCCACAACGCCGATACACGCACACGTCCGTTTCATCAAGCCACAAATGGCGGCCATTACCGATGCAACTATCTACCCTCTCTTTATCTTCTGCTTGCTCATCTTTCCCTTCGAGCCGTCTTCGCGAGGTCAGATTCGGGGGATTCGTCGCGATGAAGAAGAAAGGGAGAAGAAATGAGGGGGAGGGTTAATCGTGGATGGATTGGAAGAAGGGATAGATTAACGTAATCTAACTCGTAATCTAAAAATCCGACTCGATCTTCAAAATCAATATTCTGTTTAATAACACAGACACGATAAATAAAAAATATCTCAAAGCCCCTGATACGAAATCATCAAGATCTTTATAAATAACTTTGTAAATAACTTACTCCCCATTGAAATTATCGAAACATAGCTCCGCTATAATAATAATCGAACCCAATAAGAAAATATTCGCGAAAGCAAGAGAAGTAAATCACGCAGGAAATCATCCCCCTTTTTCCCACCGTTATCGCGCGCAGGGTCATCCTTGAGAAACTTATACGTGATATAAGTTTCCCTTCCTAAATCGCGAGTGTATTAACCATTGGTGGAAAATTATAGTTCGCAGAAAGCCGACCCGTCCCTCCACCCTTCGGATCCACACGAAAATCCTCCAGCACGGACTCCTAGTGGGGTTCAAGCTCTCCAAGGCTCGATAGCGTGGTCATAAAGCGTGGCCTGGATGGCGTGGTGTGGATACGACACCGAGTATCGCCGACGTCGACATAGGGACTCGTTGCACTCGTGCGATCAGAGCGTGGGGTGTAGCGAGGGGGTAAGGGGAGGAAGATGGAAAGTTTGTCGGTAAACGGAGCCTTGCCGAAGCGAGCGTGAGAAGGGAACGGGTCGAGGAGGATCTCGTGGTTGAAGGGGGAGGCGAAGGAAAGAGTTAAAAGTATGGATGAAGGGATGGAGAGAGAGAAAGAGAGAGAGTGTGTGTTTAGAAGAGGAGCAAGGGTGAATTGAAGAGAGAGAGAGAGGGAAGGGAAGAGAAGTTTTGGATGAGCGAGAGGGAAGTGAATTTAAGAAGAAATGCAAGCGGTCTGAGAAGCGCAAGAGGGGGCGGTAAGATGAAAGGGGAAGGGAGAAGGTGAACACGAAGGGGAACGAGGTTTCCGGGAAGAAGCGAAAAGGTAAGGAAAGAGTGATGCTGTAAAACGAAGTGCCGCCAGGGAACAAGTTTGGCAAGGCGAGTTGAGAAAGAAGAATACCGAGAACGGAAGAGGTTTGCGTAGGAGAGTGGAGAAGATCAAGCAAAGATTCAAAGAGGACTGCGAAAACTTTGCTTGGTAATCGTGACTAATAAAGTACCCTATCTTCCCGCTTACTTTTGTCTGTTTATAGTATTCTAACGTTATGATCGATAAAGGAAGAAGAAGAAGAAGAAGAAAAAGAACGAGAGGAAGGATAAAAAGCGCTGATCAGCCAGGATAAACAAGAATGAGAATACGAGTCAAACGGATCTAGAAAAAAAGAAAAAGAAAGAAAAGGAAGCAGACGGTGGTAACAATACCAAAAGTGAGCGTGCAATAAGGAGAAATGGTTCGGAAAGGGAGATAAAGAGGAATGGTTGAAAACTGTGGAGTAACTTAAAAGTTAGCCACGGCTCTCTCTGGATAATTATTTATCGCCTTATCAAACTTTTATAATCCCGATGCCAAGCGAATAGAACGGAACAGAAACACGGAGAGAGGAAAAGAGAGAGAGAGAGAGAGAGAGAGAGAAAGAGGGTAGAAGAAAGAAATAAAAAGAGAGAAAGAGAGGGGGAAAGAGCATGCGGAAAGTAACGTGGATCAAGGTACGAGGATATAATACAAGGAACTTGCAGGATCTATACCCGTTCGCAACGGCCAACTTTTTAACGAGTTTTTAAACGTCATAAATGATCTCGATAAAGGATCACAAGGCCCCTAACTAAAGTGGATACCGTTTCCCTCCGTCGTCCTCCTCCCATCCCTCCCCTTCTCTTTCCATCCCCTCCTTAACACGTGATGAATTTTTATCGCGTCGTTCGGCCATCGGTTTACGACTGACGCGAGAATAAGTTTAAGAATTACTCTCGCGAGCGAGAGAAAATAACGTTCCAATCGTCCCGTTCCAATCTTCTCCTTCCTTCCTTTCCTTCTCATCGTTTAAAAGCGAATACTCGCATTACGTTACCAACCGACCAACCGGTACGTGACTCCCGCGGAATCGTAACCAAATACCTCCCCGAATAGGCAGCGAGAAGAAAACAAAAAAAAAAAAAGACGAGGAAAAGAAAAGAAGAAACAAGAGGATGGAAAGTGGGCCGAGGAGCGAGAAGCAAGAACGAGCGACGAAAAATATTATTCCGCGAAAGAAGAGCGAAGGAAAAAGGAAAGAAGCGAAAAGGGGAGTGAAAAAAAGGAAAACGAAAGAGAGAGAGAGAGCATACGTTAAATAAGAGAATTAATCCGCCGGTTGCCAGGCGAGAGAGGTAGCTTTTAGACGGTTTAATTGATGTTAAACCGCACGCGCTCCCCAACCCCTTGCACACGCGGCGCCATAAAATTTCTCGACGGACGTACGAACCGTTCGCCCTTTTGTTCCCCGCTTCACGGTATAATTTCGCGACCTGCCGACCGCAAATCCCCATAATCCGCCGCGCCCTTCGTGTGTACTCACCCCGGTGCTGTGCACTCTTCTCGTAAACCGAGAACCCCGCCGTGTATCCAACGTGTTTTCGTCATTTTTCGCCGCTCGAAAAATCGAGAGACACGGGAAGAGAAAAGGGAGAAAGAGAAGAGATCGTCGGAGAATGCATACGTATATACGCGGTAACTGTATTCTCGCGGAAGAGAATCACGAAGCTGCTCGACAACCGCCACGCTTCCTGGAAAAGACACGTCGAGGTTTGGATCGATATCGAACGGACGACGATCGCCGTTACTGCTCGTGATGTAGAGTAGGCTTGTTCGAAACGTTACGTGCGGCAACGAGACGGACACGCGGCCAATTTAAATGCGTCTTTGTCGTGTGATTAGCCGGTCGGATAGCCGAGATCGCTTCAACTCTCGATTGGCTAAAATCGGACGAGGCGTGCTCCAATGAAGATTTATAATACTTTGATACTGAAGTATCAAGTATACTTGGAATGTTTCGATTTAAAAATCTGATTTTCTCCAATGTGAGATATATCTTGACACGTATCGAAAAGGAAAAATATATTTTATAATTTGTTGTACTATAGTAAGGCGGAACGAAATATTTCGTACGCGGTGATTAGAAAAGGAATTCAAAGATGTGCGTATTACATTACATACAGAAAAAAGCGTGGTAATCGGGTCTTAATTAAGCAGGATCCAATACGATCGCGTGTATATTTAAAACGTTGACGAGGGAATCCCCCCCGTCGCGTTCGACTGATAACTCGAAGGGAACAAATCGACTCTCGTCGCGTCGAGGAAACGAGAACATCGTGGAAGGGTACAAGCACGCCAGCCTCGGTAATTAACGCGTTCATGAAGATCGACGGATTAGTTGATTGCCTGCGGGCCGACAAAGAAATATCTCCCGGACACGTGCTTTGACCATTTATCCAACACGTGTCTTTGATGAGAAAAAGAATAAGCGCGAATCGTTATTTATTTA
>NW_006263513.1:389298-390752 GCF_000469605.1 Apis dorsata | reverse complement strand
TTTTTTTTTTTTTTTATTGCGAATAAGATGTAATATATCCAAATTGTTGAAGAATAAATCGGAAAGAACAAATTTGTCAATTATTCGATTGAAATAAATCCAATGAATTATAGATATTTATGCAAATTAGAATAACAGATGTTTATCTGTATTTAAATTTTCTATAAATGCATAAATATTTCCGCAATCGGATAAGAAAAACTCGAATTAGAAATATATTATTCATCGACTTTTATATTATTAAACCGGGAATAATTTGCATTTAAATGTGGAAAAATAGATAAAACACGCGAAGCTACACGAAATATCCGATTAAAATAAACCCCTGTTTACATTCCGTTTCTTTTCTAGTTACGCTCGCGAATATAATAACATTTGCAATTCAATTAATATTAATCCTAATTTTCAATCGTTCACTTTGAATTATTCATTCGCGATAAATACTTCATCGTGATACTTTATGCAACGTAAAGCGTGCTCTAACTCCGTCATGCCAATAATCGCTTAAGCCCGCCAAGTACAAAATTAGTCCCCTCCGCCCGAAAGATACGCGAGGAGAAACGGATTTAAACCGAAACATTAACTTCCCTCCCCATCCTGATCGACTTTTACAACTATCGCAGTCTCTCTCTCTCTCCCTTCCTCTCTCTCTCCCCATAATAACCCACGAACTCGAGAAATCCTGCCCGGGGGCGCTTGTAACTTTGTTCCAAGTTCTTCATCGCGATTGTAGATCACCTGAGTTTGGCGGATCCGGTGGAAGGTCGTTTAAAGTAAAAGTGGACAAGTCAACGACTCCGCCACGTGTGCGGAGCGGTGATTCTCCTTGTTCCAACAAACTTAACTCTCCTTGTATCGAAAGTTTCGAGGGGCGTCAAACCGTGCGCGCATTAGAATCTCGATTAAATAAAGGAATTTCGAGACTGGATGAATCTATTTAGGTGTCTTAAGTATTCAGAAATATTCACTGTTTTTGTCGATAAATATGAAGCCAATCTATCTACATACCTCAAATGATAAAATAAAGATTTCTTCGCAAGTGAAACGATTCTTCAAGAAGAATTAGAAAGCCTTCCCTATTTCGTGCTTTACCGCGAGAAAAGAAGGAAAAAAAGGGTGGCTCGACGAGTCCACAGTATATTTTTTCCACCGACTGTGTCCCAATCTTTCCCAAGTTGGAAACGCGTTATACATCAGTTTCCTGGACAAGAACCAAGAAACCTTGGGTAGAACGACGATTCCTCCCTTTTGCTCCACCCGTCGTCGGCCCTTCACCGCAATTTCTATCGATAAAAATTTGATTGATACCACCCGCTACGATAAAATTTCATAAAGTCCCTCGCCTCTCCCCTCCCTCCCAAAGAGAAGGACCAAGCCGCCACCAAGAATTCCCCGGGCCGTCGTATATTATACAGGGAAGAAAATTCACCAGGGACTAACGACCGTAACAGTCG
>NW_006263513.1:384190-389130 GCF_000469605.1 Apis dorsata | reverse complement strand
AGAAAGAGAGAGAGAGAGAGAGAGAGAGAGAGAGAGAGAGAGAGAGAGCGAGGTAAAGAAAGGCTGCTGCACAAAAGGGAGGGAGGTCCGCGATGACGCGCTGTCCGATACCATCTCGCCTCTCTCTCTCTCTCTTCTCAAACCTTAAACGAACTTCCACCGATCGGATCGCGACGGTTACGTACCCTAACGATCGCACTAAAGAAGGCGAGACGAGGCGGGGGAGAGGAGGGGAGGGGACAGAAACGTCGGCTTAACGATCGACGGGTTACGATTTATCGACGTTTCCACGGAAAAGTTTTCGGTACGATCTGCGTTTAATGAAATTCAAGTCCCCCCCACGCTGATAGCGTGGATCTTATCCGCGTGGAGGGGGAAGAAGGGGAGGGGTTTCGAGAAGTCCGTGAGCCGTAACTTTTATTGCGGCAGATTGAAAACGATTCCTAAGGAAGATATAAAATTCTCGTGCCCCTCTTGCTGCTCTCCATGGCCGCCACTGTATATATGGGTTAGGGGCTATGCACGTTATGCTTGCATAACGCACGGGCTATCGAGTTAATTTATTGAACGATTCCGTCCACGGGTGCGTGTAATTCGTTCGTGATCTTTGCTCGATTTCTTTGTTCAATATAAATCGATATACGAGATGATTATTTATATGGATGATTGTTTTGAAGATTTAATCGAGGCACTTTCGTGGCGAGAGATGTTTAAATTTGATTTGTCACGCTTAATTAATCGTATTCCTCATTTCATTATTTGTCAGAATCAATTCTCATTCGTTCAACGTGTATATTCGGTATAAATTTTGCAAAATGTCCACAATATCAATATATAAAGCGACACATCTTCCAATAAGTTCAATGTCCACTCGTTTCTTGCAGTGAGGGAATGCAAATAACACACTTGAGACGTGCAAGGAAATTAATAAATAACTCGAAGATGGGATCGAAACTGCGATTCACGATAAATAATCGGTAAAGATAAACCGTGCAACGACAAGTTCATCCGTGTAAATATCTATAACCCCCAGCATGGGGATAAATAAGCGTGGACGACGAAAAATTGAATTTTTCCTCTCGATGAAGCTGGCTCGAACGAGGTTGGAATGAACTCGATGGAGATAACCGATCGAAAAAGCCGGCTATGCCTAAAAATCCGTATCCCGACTTTTTTGCCCGCCCGTTGTCTATCTCGTGATTCGATGACACAGTGACTGGGACAGAGGAGAACGGAAGAATAGACGATCCAGGAAATATGGATGGATATTTCGATCATCCTGTTTTATTTTCGTTCCGTTGTATATATATATATATATAGATGAGCTTGCGCAAGGATCGTTTGATACGATTGTTTCGCAGAATGGAAGAATGATTGTTTGGATAAATATAAAAGGAAACGAGAATGTTGGCAGTGTCCTAATTTGAGAGGATATTCCGAATAATATTGATTAAAAATATCGACAGGTAACATTCGAAAATAAAATAATGAAATATCATCAAATTTCTAAGAAGTCGATCTTACGAACAAATGAAATTAAACGAAAATTTGGCAAGGATATTTCTTTCGAAGGTATAAGCTTCTCTGAAAACGCAATGGTAAAGTTAAATCGATTTAAAATTTCGGGCCAAGAGTCGAAATCGTGAGAGTCTTACGTTACGCGCCATTGCATCTGTAAATACACCAGAGATCCTTTTGCTGGAACGGGACCCTCTGGATCCGTTCGCCTTTGATCGACGCCACATTATCGCGTCGTGTCCCGTCCCATATAACGAGCCAATTATCTCTATCGAGTGCCCCCGAGTGCCCTACGACCTTTGGACCAGCAGAATTAGCGTTAACCGATCCTCGAAATCCGGAGGTGGATCGCAGAAATTCATCCCTCGAAACCCGTACAATTCCAGATTATCCATGGGATAATTCTGAAACATTCCGATATTCTTTCCTTATCCCCGCGTGATACTTTTTCTTTTTTTACAAAACAATTATCGTGAATAATAATTTCCAATACACAACAGTTTTGGAACAGTTTCGAATTTACATTCACGATTTCTTTACGCTTCCACATTCTTAAAAATAAAACCTCTACCTCTAGGTTTTTTGTTCTCCCTCAAAGGGAAAAGAAAACGAAGCAAACATCCTTTCCTCAAACATCTTCCAACTCGAGCTGCGCGCAACGTAACGCGATTTTAACTGCGAAAAGGGTATTATTTCTATGGGTATTTCCATAGATAGCTCGAGAATAACGCCTCGTGCGAACCTGCGAACCTTTGTTCGGTAGGAAAAATTCGAAGCTGCCTCGTTGGCCCTCGTTGCGTGTTTATCGCGGTTCGCAAGGCGTTTAAGATCGTCCCGCGCTCCACATGTGGATCTCTTCTTTTATCGTTCCTCCTTGTCATCGCCGTTGATTTCGTCGCGGTATATATATATATATTTAAGGGATTGTACTATTTAAAATAGTGAGGGGATGTTCGAGGTGCATGTAATCATGTGTGTGTGTGATAGAAATTACTTCCGTAACGCTCGAGAACGTATTCGAATGAGGATCACTGGCACGCGGTGGTAGAGTGTTTGCCAGGCACGGTAGGTGGCTTAATGCAGAAAGGAAGCTGAATCTCATTAGTCTTCCAGCGAGGTTGTCTTCGTCAAGACTTGTAAACAACAGCGTGCTTTGCTATTTGTCGCTTCGTTCGACTTCTCATCTCTCTGCGGCGAGCCAACTTTGAAAATTGTCTAGTTAGAGATCTTTTCTGCTCTCTCTCTCTCTCTCTCTCTCATTCCTCTCTTCTTTCTTTCTCTTTTGTTCTTTTTACTTACGGGAGGAAGGATAAAATATTGGAAGTCGATGAACGTGATATTGCGGAGAGGATATAGAAGTGATTGTGGGGTTAGAAAAAAGAAGAGAAAAAAAAGAAAAAAAAAAAATACGCGAACGATGATAGGTTTTCGTCTTTGTTTCTTGGATAACACGGAACGACTGGGCTATATTTCTCTCTCTCTTTCTCTTTCTCTCTCTCTCTCTCTCTCCCTTTTTTTCCTTTCGATCAATCGTTAATTTCCTGTTGCGTGAAAGGGTGCTATTAGAAAGGGTAATAAGAAACTCATTTTGGAAGAAGTTAGTCTTCATTATGTTAAAAGCGGGATATAAGATACGTGTTAGAGTGGGTATCGGTTTATCTGGTTGATCTCGGAGCGAGATAATTCGACGAGAATTCAACCTCGAGATCCCACTTACCCTGTTTCCACGGTAGAGAGTTTCAACTAGAACGATATCCCAGTTGGCTAATGCCAAT
This sequence comes from Apis dorsata, assembly GCF_000469605.1. Classification (NCBI taxonomy): domain Eukaryota; kingdom Metazoa; phylum Arthropoda; class Insecta; order Hymenoptera; family Apidae; genus Apis; species Apis dorsata. Next base: position 385,837 of record NW_006263513.1, on the reverse strand, counting down.
AAAATATTACGAAGCGGAAGAACCAACAATAACTGGATAAGTAAAAAGCAAATTCGGAACGAAGATTAATAATGTTTGCGATCGGATTAAGTGTTGCAGGTGTGTGTTTTGAAAAAAAGCGTCCATAAATTTCGACGCTTCGGATGAACGATTGGCAATGAAGAAATAAGAATTTTAATGAAACGACGTGCGATAACTTTACGAATCGTATTTTATCATCTAAAGGTTCTGTAATTTTACAGAATTTTCATATACGATAAATCTATCTATAAAAGTTGGTCAAGTTAGTCAAACCTATCTAACCAGTTTCTTTATAATCCTAGCCGGCATTCGAAGCATATCATGAAATATGTTACAAAAAAAACACGAGAAATATATATTTATAGAATTAAAAAAAAATGGAAAGCACAAGGAAACCTTTTATTTTATTCGTTTATAAACGCTTTGTCATTTAATAAGAAAGTACGAACGTAAATCACACGCGTGGATCAAACGTGGAAATCTCAACTCTGTCCCCTCTGTAACTCTGCGAGAAAATACCAAGAGACGAAAATCGAAACCAAGAAGCTTTGAAATATTGAATAAAAAAAATCCGCAAATCTCCGTAAATCATAAATAATTTTTCACCATCCTTCATATCAAAAAAAAAAATCTTTCCTTCCTTTTTTTTTTGCTTCACTACGCGTCAAAAGAACCAGCGAATATTTCCACTCCAGCTCGGAATTTTTCATCTCCACCTAAAGCTCAAAATTTATTCCTACCCGTTTTTTTCCCCCCTTTTTCAATTTCGAGAGCTCCGCCCCAATTTTTCTAAATTCACCTCCAACTTTCGAAGCGGAATTTAAGGCTCGCCAAGAAGAAGAAGAAGAAGAAGAAAAAAAAGAATTCGGTCAAAGCCTCGCCGCGTTCAAATCTCGATTCCACGCGACTTTTCCTCATTTTCCACTGACTCTTCCCTTTCCAAACCTGTGTCTCGAAATCTCTCCCCCTCTCTCTCGATATCTCGATATCTCTTCAAAAGATGCTCCTTTTCGGAGCAAAGGAGAGGCGCAAGGGCGCATTCGGTTGCATCGTCGAGATTGTTACGAACGATCAGATAGCGTGGAGCCTCATCCGCGTTGCTGTTGCTGCTGCGCCACAGGATTTCACAGAGGGCTTACGCATCGCCGCCACACGGGAAAAATTTACTTCACGCGGAAACGCCGACAAGAAGATCCACGCGGCCGTCGTTGCAGGGGGCTCTGCGATATTTATACCGGGTGCATACTCGACAAGCGTCCCTTCTCCCCCCTTTATCGAGGGTCAACAATCTGACAAACTCGGCCACCCGTTGATGAACGTGCCGTGTTCGAGATAACCGGGGAAGACGTATTTAATGCCAACCTGGGGAAGGGAATCGGAGGAGGAGATTCAACCTACGCGTTCTCCGCGAAATATCGAAGGTGGTTTCGAGATATAAGTGTGAAGGGAGGGAGGGGAGAAAATTTTTAACGGTTCATCGTTCCTTTCTCGATGATAAATACGGAGGAGAGCGTTTAATTGACTATCTTCTTGATTCGATTTTGAGCGATTTTCTTTGAATTTTTGATTTTGAGNTAAAGTACGTGTACGTATGGGTGTGCGTGATAGAAGAAAGATCTGATAGAT
>NW_006263513.1:383562-384156 GCF_000469605.1 Apis dorsata | reverse complement strand
TTTTTTTTTTTTTGGAAAAGAAACAAATGTAAAGTTACGTTTGCGTTATTTCTAAAACCCGTTCCCTAGATATAAATTGCAGAAGAAAGAAGCGAGTTATTCCGAGTTGAAAGAAAGAGAAAAGAAATCGCATCTTAACCTTCTTTTCCTCGCGTATATTTCATACATTGCTATTTCGAGACATGAAGTATGTAAACTGTAAAGCGTGACCAATTTTACGACTCTATTTCCGTCATATCGTGTACACAGTTCAACATTTAACTATACCTAGGTACATAATAATTTTCCACAAATCAACGTTTAACGTCAACCGGTTAGTCAACAGAATTTGATCTATACGTTCTTTCTACTTTATATTTAAATAAAGAGAGAAAAGAAGAACCCATTAAAGAGAAATAAATTTTTTCGAAATAGAAATAATCTTCACGAGTGGATCGAAATTCACCGTGTTTTTCGCTCTAAAAAAAAAAAAGAAAGAAAGAACATACAAAAGAATACAAAAGAAGGCCAACTGCTTATCATCGCTTATCTCTATCCGAACGAACGAACCATCTTCGGCGCAATAAGAAATCATCGTTGAGAAAACGAGAGAGG
>NW_006263513.1:381942-383511 GCF_000469605.1 Apis dorsata | reverse complement strand
CTCCCCTCCCCTCCCCTCCCCTCTTTCTCGCGCAAATCCGAAAATCCAATCCCTGGAATTCGACTAAGCCGCGCATTCGACAAAGATAGCCAAACAGCTTAGCCACTCCACTAGATACACTCCTCCTCGAGGAATGGAGAGCTCGGGGAGTTCCGCAGATCTCGAGGCGAGATCTCGTCCCACCAGTAAGCCGGTGGTGGCTGAAACTCGCGTAACGCGGCACGACTTATAATCAAAGTTAAATGGAGCAAAAATCGGTGCGCGGAAAACACGAGATAAAGGCAGCCGTGATTCGCGGTCAGATATATATATATATATACATAGTTGGATCGAGAGAGAGAATTCTCATCGGGAGAAGAAAGGGAGGACCGCGTCGAACAAAGAAAAAAAAGAGAGAGAGAGAGAGAGCTTTTCGTCCCTCTTCCCTTCCGCCCCCTCCTCTCTTCTCTATTAAAAAAAGGATCTCCAGAGATCCTCGAACGAACGAAAGGGCCAGTTGAGTATCGAGTGGTGGAGAATCATCCGGGAACGATAACTGCGCTGTTAAATTTACGGTGTCGAGAGAGTTAAAATCGGAAAGGTTGGCGTATCGTTACAGATACGATCGGATCTCGGATGGCACGTGTAGACTCGAAGAGATTTCCAGTTATTCGAGTGCCCTATCTATCCGGTAATAATCGTTTCGATCGATTGGATTGGTCGAATGNGCAAATTCGAGTAAAAAAAAAAAAAAAGAAAGAGAAAGAAAGAACGAAAACGAAAGTCGGGGATAAAATCGGTATAATGTAATAAGACTAATATTTCCTATAGATCAAAGATAAATCCGTCCCTCCAACTTTCCCTCCAACTTTCCCTCGAACGAAGGCGGGACGTATCCACCCCCTCCCCCCTTGAAGCGAACGAATCTACCACTCACGTACTCTTCCTAAATTGAGGGAACAATCCTCAGGAGGGGACAATTGCGGGTCTTTTATTCGTAAACGGTCCTCCTCCGGTTAACGACACCTAAAAGTGGTGCACACAACCGATACGATGGAGCATAAGAGTCGCATACGGAAATCCAGCGGGGGGAGGGAAGATTTGGCCGCGTTCCAGCTAACGGTAAACATCTTGACATCTATATTTGTGCCCGTCTAAATTGCGTTTCGACCACCTCCCGCGCCCCCCATTTCCCGTTTGTTTGAGCCGGGCCTCTCCCCTAGCAGACCTCGAAATGAAATCAGGATTTCCATTTAGTTCCTTTCGGATCACCTTCTCCAAGGCCTCCTAACATCCTCTCTATACACATATAAAACCGTGGTAATCGCGAGTTCGTTCTTCCTACTACCATCAACAAAACTCTCTTCTCTTCCCTCCCCCTCCAAATCGATTCTCTCCTTTTTCTGCACTGCATGTGCCCTCTGACTCGAGCCGCAACGTTACACACGCGCGACTTTAACGAGGCCAAAAAAGGCAAGACTCACCGCATCTGCAACATCGCTTCTCCCTTCTCACCGCATATATGTGTGTGTGTGTGTGTGTGTGTGTGTGTTTGTCTCTATACGTTACGTGTGTGTACGTGTTTACCAA
>NW_006263513.1:380705-381933 GCF_000469605.1 Apis dorsata | reverse complement strand
TGAAAAAAAAAAAAAGAAGAGCGAGGGCAGAAGAGATTGTGGGGCTCACCTGTAACAGAAAAGGAAAGGCGCAATGATATTTAACAGGCTTGCTTGCTCGAAATCGCGGAACGACGATTAATTACAGGCTCCGGGCCGGTTAAACGGGACCCAATCCGCGTAAAAGCGTTAATTCGGAAATATGCTCGTAAATATAGCCGGGGAAAATTTGTCCCGCGCAACAACAGCCACCGACACCCAAGTTTTGATTTACCGTCGCACGTGCGCGATTTAACATGTTAATTTATGTGACTGTGATTTAACGATAAATCTCCCGAACCGGGGAGGAGAGAGAGAGAGAGAGACATGGAAAACCCTAAGCGAGCGTGGACCACGCCGATACACGCCTGTACGTTCAGGGGGAGGGGAGAGATGGTGCGTGAACGAATCACTTTCGAATAACTTTTGAAATAAGTTGATGCATCGTAGAAGCGAAAAAAAGAACTTTCAATTCGTTTAATTGAAAAATTCTTGGCTCGATTATCTTTCTTGTTTATCATATCACAATTCTAATTATTCCTATGCAATGTGTATTTTTCTATACTTTTCGAAATTTATTAAATCTTAAATTACAATTGATATTACAAATCTCCTCTTGAGAAGATGTTTAAAAATCTATTCTCTACTAAAAAAATTTTCGTCCATCGAAGAAATCTTCCTATAATATAATATTTCCATCTAAACTGCACGGAATAGTTATGACACTATATTCTATTTTTATATAGAAATTCATCTAATCGTTCAACCAACAGTATCTTCGATTACATTGAGTATAATATTATTGGTTCGATCTTCATCTCTTGGAAAATTATCCTAAATTAATATTATTCGTCGATCTGGCCGGAAATGGGCGTCGAAACGATTCTTCCGCGCGTCGATATATAAATACAGGGAGAGTGATTCAGAAATCGACTTTCGTATTCGCCTAGTTCGTCGAGAATATTATGGATGGAGAGAAACGATTTTTCTTCGATCGATACGCGATCCGATTTATCGGGAAATCTTTCTCAACCACCAGTTCAACAGACGCGAAATTTCGCGAATCCGTGCATCCCGTGCAACCGATATTACCCGCGTTTCGTGTTGGTGTGGTAATTACATCCGTGGGGTACGTGGAGCGCAAACACGAAGAGAGGGGAAAATACTCTATCGAGGAAGAGCGTGTGAAAATGCGGTTCGTGATAGCGCG
>NW_006263513.1:367560-380531 GCF_000469605.1 Apis dorsata | reverse complement strand
TTTTCTTTTTTTTCTTTTTTTTTTTTTTTTAACAAGAGAAAACAATTCGTGGTTTTCATTTTATGGAAAAATTGACGAGGCAGAAGATTTCTTCGATGGATAAAAATTCTTTTAACAGAGAATAGATTTTTAAATATCAATTGGAGATTTGTAATATCAATTGTAATTAGATTTAATAAGTTTCGAGAAAAATACATTTAAAGGATTTTAAAACGAGCAATATGACTAATTAATAATCCTATAAATTCAAACATTTTCCTATCGATATTAAAAAAGACAAGAATAAATACGCATTTCGCTTCTTCGCGTTCCAATTTAACGATTCGCCAAAATGCTCGTTTCCTCGTTGCCGCAAAACGTTGCGAAAAGAAAAAAGTCTGAAACAAAGATCCCTTTCGAATCGTCAGAATTCTCAACCTCTTTGATCACCTCTTTCAATCACCTTGAAAAAAAGCGCGCTTCGCTTCGACGAATACAAAAACAGAAAAAAGAAGGAAAAAAGAAAAATTCCTGTTATCCTATCTAACATCTCTAAACTAAAGAAAAAAATACAAATTCTCTTTAAAACTCGGTTACACAATCGGTATCACGATGCGCGCCCTGCCAATGTACTACGCAAATGAAGCGAGATACGATTGACCCACATGCGCGATGGGTGGCCGGCTTTCCCATCGCGGTTGAGCACCACTGTTGCCGACAAATGAATGAGTGTGGGCGAACACGTGACTGGAGATCCAAGCGTTGCCCCACCTTTGTCGTTCCACTCTATCTACTCTCTGTCTCTCCCTCTCTCTCTCTCTCTCTCTCTCGCACTTTGTTCCTTACCGCCACATCCTCCCACAACATAAATGACTCTTAGCTTCGGCCTCCTGTATTATACACCGAACATTTCCTTCGTGTACGTGTGTTTCGACGGTTGTACGAGGTTAGGACAAGGCCGAAGCTTTGTTGATGCAGGTCGGTTGCAACCGAGACTCGTTTTTCCTTCTACCTAGAGATCTACCTTTTTTCCGGGATCGAGCAATAATTGCTCCGCTTTCTCCTTTTTTTATTCCTTGAAATTTGTTCCAACTGCTCAAGAGAACGTGTTCTCGATACCGCTGTGCGTTAAGCACAGGAGAGACACCGTGTAATTTGTATTTAATGATCCTTATCGAAGGATTAAACTCACGTTGTTACAAATACGCGTACGAGTTATCTCTGTCGTTGAATTAAGGAATCACAACCCGTATCGCCGGGATTCTCTATCTCTATATAATTACGATGGATGCATAGATTATTCGAGAACGCTAGATTTCTTCGTTTCCTTTTAAAATCAAGCGTTCAACGTCGAATAAAAAATTCCTTTTCTTTTTCTTTTTCTTCCCCCCCTCTCTATAGTTCGTCTTTTTCCTCTTTGACGATAAGATTAGCATTGCCTATTCATAGCTCTCTGAACATCGCAACTATAACCTATTGCGGTTACATCACTCGTCGTGCAACGTAACTTCCATAAAAGGCAGCGCTATTTCCATCGTGCACGGCCCCATACGAGAACAGCGCCAACGTGACTTTGTCGTAAGTGCAGTCTCTGAAATGCCTCCTCCCTTATCTACATCTACGTTTTCGTAATCTCTGCCCACACGTATTGTCCGCGCGAAACGGACAGGGCCAAATTCTGTCCGTGATTGCTCGGCGAATAACAACAGCTTCGAAAGCCGAGCTCCCTTTGCCTAATTGCGCAATTACCCCAGAAGACTCGTATAGCTCGTATAAATTGCTCGAATAGGGTTGTATCGAAACGAGGCGCCGTCTCACCGTCGAGTCTCGTTTCTTTTTTTTTTTTTTTTTTTTTTTTTTTGATATTAACGCGGAGATTAAAAACTCCGTGGTGGGGATACGGGGTTCAACGTTCGCGAAATTGTAACCATTAAAATTGTTCCCTGTATTAACGAGCCTATACAGTTTCCAGTTTCGTTTCTCGTTTATCAGAGCGGGTGTCCAGTCGCAAAGAATCGAACAATGGGCCAATGGCAAAGCGGAAGATTCAATATTCGGCCGGTTATATTCCATATCCAGGCAATTATTGGTTTATTTAATCGAACTATTAATTGAACCGGCGGATGGGTGCGTAATGTGGGGTATGTCGCGTGTACTTGTTATTAAAATTCTCTGGTAGGATATCGATCGATGTCGCGAATTCCCTCTTGATATTGATCTTCAGCTTCGATCCTCGTCGTATTCGAAAGAAAACGAGCGATGATCTTGTCTCGAGAATATGCTCGGAGCTTGGTGTTTTTTAACGAAGAATTGGAAAGCAATTCTTTCGGATAATTAACGCTCTCTCGAAGAAAAGAGAAAAAAAGAATCAAATATTTCGGAGGAAACGAGGAGAAACGGAAGCACCGTTTTCCACCTCCAAATATTACCAAATATTACAATTATAACAACGCAAGATTCCCCGTGCGCGAGGAATTGAAATTTGAATGTAACAATCTCGACGAGAAAATAAAATGGACCGCACGTCCATTTCCCGCCCAGCCAAGGGGAAGACACGTATCCAATTTCCTTCTCTCGCGCTCATGTCAAATACTCGATTCAAACCTCCTCGTATTATTAATTTCGAGGGAACCGATTCGTCCGCGAGGGAAAGAAACATTACCGAATCGTGAAGGAAAAATTGGTCGGATTGTCGATAAATCGATCGTGCACGATGGCCGCGCAATCCGGTTGTGAGGCGGACGCTTCGCTCGTGTGTAAACACAGGCGCCGATAAAGGCCGGTGTCCGGTGTTCGGTCCAAATTGACCTCGAATTTCGAAAAAAGCGGACGAGAGGGGAGAAAAAGAGAGGAGAAAAAAATAGGGGAGAAAAAAAGAAGAGGCCGACACGCCAATCCGCGGATAATACGCGCCGATATACGCGGGAGGGGAGGGGAGGGGAGGGGAAGGAGAGGGCGTATCGCCGCCTCTCAGGCCAACGGAAATTAATTGCCCGCGGCCCGTCAGACGTATTTTTTTCTTTCTCTTTTTCTTTTTTTTTTTTTTTTCTTCTTCACAATCCACCACCGAAACCAGCTAAAATATCTCGGTAACGCCGCGTGGCGTGAGATCCGCGCAATTAACGGGGGCGGAGGGGGGAGGAGGGGGAAAGGGAAGAGGCCTCCATTGTTGGGGAGTCGACTCGATCGGCCACCGAGCCGGCCGTATATACCTAACGCGGAGGGAAAACAAGGGAGGGGGGAATTGCAATTTATCGACGACATTATTGGCCACGTCAGGTGTCGGTGATCGATCGAAAGTTTGACGGTTGTTCAGGGAGAAGAAGGGATTAGGAAGGAGGCGAGATTTTTTTCTCTTTCTCTCTCTTTTTCTTTCTCGGTGTCTTTGGGTGTCTATTGAAGTTTGTACAGAAGATCGACCGCGTTGCGTGTTAACATTACGCGCGCAGAATTATTTTTTTTTTCTTTCAAGCTCGAAAGAAACTCGAAGTTCTAATTAGAATTTTCCGAGCGATTCTGTTAGATAGATGGGTTTTCAATGCCACGAGATAAAGAATCGCGGAGGATAATTTGCAATTCATCGAGTCACGTGCTGTCAATAGTGTCAAACGTCGATCGTTTGATTAGAGAGATTGTTCAAGGATCGAATCTAAAGTTGTTCGTGTGTGATTCAATCTCTTGAAGAATCTTCTTGATAATCGATAAACTCGATCAGAGGAGGAAATCGTCGAGGAAAAAGAGAAATAATGGGGAGAAGAATGGAATATAATGGTTTATAGAAAAAGAAAAAAAAATAGAAAGAAAATCATTAAAACCTGGATTTAAAATTACACGAGGCGAAATTTTCCCCCTCGACTCGACGAGAAATGCCGCGAGAAACCCATCCAAAATTTCTCCAACAGTGCGCCACGAGTGGGCTAACACAAAGTTGGCCGCACATTAGGAGCACACGCACGTCCCGGGAAAGAGGGCGCAAGACTCGGTGAAAAAAAGAGCAGCCACCTTTTTGGAGAGAGAGAGAGAGAGAGAAAGACAGAGAGAGAGAAAAAGAGAGAGAGAGAGAGAAGGTGGTCGCAACTTCGGCACGTTTAACTTTTACGCGGTGTTGTTCTCTTCTTTTGCGCGAGCGAGCGCATTCTCCCTCTCCCCCAGCGTGTCGCAACCGAAGAAACGAGATATATAATCGCGGAATAAAAACAACAAAGTGTTCAAGTTTTCTCGGCGCTCGCGATTTATGCACGGAACACTCGAGCGTTCTTCAATTTTCGTACGGCACGGCTCACTTTCATGGAAGACGATGGTTGGCTGGCTCGCTCGTATTACGCGCCGCGGATGAAGAAGTTTGTCAAACACGATACAACGTTGAAAACGGGATTTAACGTCGTAATACCGTCACTGTACAAGTTTTTAATCGTGCCAACCACCTCCTCTCCCCCTCCCCCTCCCCTCCCCCCTCCCGTCCGGGAAAATATGTGCGGCGAAAAGATCCGCTTTTCTTTCCCCTCCTCCCCCCCCACTCGTTTTTGTTTACTCGTTGAAAAGAGAGAATGGAATCCCGATTCGACGATCTCGTAAATCTCTATTCTCCCCGTTGTAAGTGATACTGCTGATCGCGTTACACGAGACGAGTGAATATCGATACCAAGTAGATTTCAAACTTATTTATATATGGGGGATAAAATTTGCTAGTTTCATCTAACGGAGTTAGAAAAAAAAGAAAAAGAGAAAAGTAGCCCGGAATCGACGCGATAGTTTAGTCAGAGGACGCGAGGAGGCGAGGTGAAAAAAACTGGTTCTCCGTCAAACTGAATACCTCTACATAAATCTCCCCTTTTATAACTCCGCTCCGTTAGCGAGCCGAAGTTCGAGCACAATATCGAATTGAAAATTTCTCCCACGACAAGGAGGATTATTCTCCAATTTTTCATTCGCCGAGCATAAAAGAAATAGACCCTCCCCTTCCCTATATACGTACGTATATTTGCGAAAAGAGTTGAAAGTAAAAAAATCAATTCGCCGGTCGACCGGCAACGAATAAGCATCAGGTCTTCGTCTGTGGATAGCTCGATCCCCGATAACCATTTCCACGGATCGAATCCACGCGCGGCAACCTGCTACCTCACCTGGCACGTAGCCCAAGATCGGTCGATTCGTTTTTTTTATACCATCGGCACACCGGCGAATTGAGTCGTGACGAGTCCCACCGGTGGTTTCAGTCGCCAGATCTCTGAAAATCCCCGGAGGGATCGTTGACCTTCTCTCGAGCACTCTCGAACTTCCGAAGTGGCTGAGAGAGAGAGAGAGAGAGAAAGAGGGAGAATGGGAGAGAGAGAGAGGGAGAAGGGATACGCGGCGCGCATCGCATCGACGAGACGAGGACGGAGAAAGGCGGAATATACAGGGAGGGAAAGAGACAAGTGGGCAGAGGTATGAGGGAACACATTCCATATCGATACTCTCTCCTGTTCGAGCTATCCTCTCGCAATATCGTGCCGTATATCGCCATCACGTCTGATCGAACTGCTAGTTTATACCTACACGACTCATAACGATTCCAGTGAACGGGAAAGGGACAGGCTCCGTTAGTTGTCTCTCTTTCTCTCTTCCTTTCTCGCGTCATTTTCCACTCTGCAATTTTTATTCCTTCGATTTCGAACGCTCTCTCTCTCTCTCTCTCTTCCTTCCTTCCTTCCTTTCTTATTACTACATCTTATTTCAACTTTCCCCCAATTCAAAACTTGCCCCCTTTTATATCCGCCCGAAATAGACGAGAAGCAAGCCAATTCGACGGATTTAAATGCGACAATCTTATCTGTGGAGATCGGAGTGTGTATAGCGTATAGATTCATCGTAATGTAGGTTAGACTTTCTGCTGTCTAATTGATAGACACGGCTGCCCTTTCACCCTTTCCTCCAATTTCTGACTTCGTCGGAGGGGAAGGGGAAAAAAGGAAGAAGGAAGCAGAGCGGACGATTATCCGATAATGTTTTCGAAGCAACTCTGTCCTCCCTTGAATACTAGCAATTTACAGGCGCTATTAACGTTGCCTTATTTGAGTTAATTGGTTTTAATGTGGAACGCTGCATCGCACGGCTGCGTCGCCGGAATCGTAAGCCGCTTACGAGATGCTTCCGGGGAAACGCTTGCGCCGCCCCGCCACTTTCAAAATCGTCAACGAGATCGCTATATCTGGCGATAATTATTATCGATCCTCTCGTGGATTATTCGCAGTCGTTTATTTTCCAAATCGTCGCGGATGAAAGTCAAGTTTCGTCGGGTTGATTAAATGGAACGAATCTCTGGATGGGGCTAACATTTCTTTCTCTCCTCGCGTTAAAGAGAGCTTCGAGGATTTTTATAGTCGAAGGAATCTCAATTAATTTTCGAATTATAATATATATATATATATGTAAATTTTAATTTTGAAACGTAGATAATACGAAATTAATAAATATGATGGAGTTAAATGGATCACGTACGTGTAATTGAAAAGTGGGAAGGATGAAATGTCACAAAATAGCTTTTTGAGAAAATTAAATTTTAATATTCTAGTCCACTGGTGAGGAAGCAACGTGCGATAAATTTCCTCTATCGGCCATACACAGTTTTTCACCAACGTGCTCTGCATAACGAGCCTTTCATTCTCCTCGTTTCTTACTATTTTGGGCTTTAAAGAGAAAAAAGAATCTGTGAAAAAAATTCTGACTCGCTTATTCTCGTTTCTCATTCATCATACGAATAATAATTCAGCCAATGAAATAAAAACGGAACGTCGAAGATAATGAAAAGATGAACCCAAAATAATAATTATTTTACTTTGATAATTGCGATGGAAAATCATAAAATCGTAAACGTTTCCTCGTTCCTTCCCCACTTTTATCCTTCGATCACGCGAATAAGAGTGTAAACGTAACTCTTTCCATTTCTAAACTTTTTTTTTTACAGATCTCATATAATATAAGATCAAGAGAAAGAAGAATCGGCATTAATAATGCCTGGGAGGACGTTAACGAAGAACACAGAGATCGGCGAAATCGAAATTCGATTCACACTCCCCAGAGTGCGAAACGTGTTCGCCGTGTAATTTACCCCTTCTAATTAAAAAAGTAGAAGAGGAGAAAAAAAAAAAAAAGAAAGAAAGGAACCCTCCACTGTCGAATGTCGGTGGAAAGGAGATCAATCACGGTCGGTTAATAATCTTAGCGAATTGACAGGGCGCTCATAAATCATCGGTCACGGAACATAAAAGCGAACCGGTCCCAACGAATCCTCTCGCAGACCAGCGTGTGATTGTGGCAACTCTTTCAGAGTGGAAATCAATGAGATATTTATGCGCGGGAAAAATATTTATATCTATCGAGCTTGAGGAGGAAATCGGCAATTGGCTGTCGACGATATACAGTAATTTACAGTAATTAATAATAATATCCTGATCAATTTTACAATTGTTGTATTTGAAATTAGAATATTTGAATAAGATATGTATATTATTTAATCTCGATAATTAAATTAAAATATCGTAGATCGTTTACGCGACGACATAATTCGAATGAACAGAATCAAGGGGAGGAGATAAATTCGTGGTTCGATTTATAAAAGAAAAAATAAAGAAAAAACGATAAAAATATTTCCCGTAGTTCGCGTAGGCGCGGAAAAAAGGAACGCGTTTCACGATCTTCGACGTCGAAATTCATCGATCGTCATCGATAAAATATTAGCTCGCTTCGTTTACGCGCCTCCGCGTCGTGCACCGTTGCGTCACGTGTCGTTACACATTCCCTCCGCAGCTTATACTTCCATACAAAAGCGGCCCACGTTGTTTAGTTTTCGCCGAGTTTGTCCTCATATATTTGCCAGATTTTACAGCGCAATTTTGACCCAGTTCCTCTCTCTCTCTCTCTTTCTCTGAAAACGCGTACGATTATCAAAACGTCGGATATACGAAAATTCGAAATGAATTTTTTTTCTTTTTTCTTTTTTCTTTTTCCCTTCCTCTCTTCGTTCACAATATCGAAACGATACCAAGGAACATAGTGTACGCTTTTTGTTCTCTTTTCACAGGAGGGAGGGTTTTCCTTTATCCTTTTACGGTGCAACACGATGCAAGAAAAGTTCATCTCCCGTCACGAGAACGATTTTTAAAGAGATTTATAAACTTCCGGATAAACTGTGCCTTCGAGTCGGAAGCTTTTCAAATTTCGTCGTCCAAGCGGCCATTGTCGTTTCTCTGTCGACAAACGTCGTCACAAGCAGGGTGTCTCGGAAGCAGCCTTATAAGGTCAACAGACAATTTTCTCTTTTTACATCACTCGTGATCTCCTTCACGGGGTGGAAAAACTCGTGGACAAAATTTATAGATACAACGATTAAGTTATACAAGTTTTAAGAAATTGAACTTGAGCAAATTTATTGTTATATTGACGATAGTTGGAAAGATGGAAATCTATACTCCTTCACGCTATTTGTTCCTTTTAATCGTTTCAATCGTCGTTACGAAGTCTCGAGAGAAACAGTCGTAGATGTAACGTGTACATTTTATGAAAGGGAACTCTTTTACGCGTTTATGAGTAGGTGGTAAAAAGATTTCAGGTGAAATGTCGTTTCGTTGATTCCGAAAATGGGAAGAGAGAGAAACGGGCATATAGCGATTTCTTTTTTTATCTTAGGAGGCAAGCTGTGTCAAAATTGAGCTGTAAAAACGAACGGCAACCATAAAAGTTCCTGTTCCCGCTATATTTCTGGATAAACCTCGATACACTTCGGAAAGGCGTGCAATAAATTCTTGTAAGGCATCTGTACGAAAACTGTAAACCGTCAAATTCAACGTGTAGTAAAGTAGCTTCTAGTTGAGAAAATAGAACACAAACACGTGGGAAACGAATCCTCCTCGAATAAAATTATACAATTGTTCTTAGCTTTATTAATAATTAACCTAAAAAAAGAAAAGATCCTTCACTGACGATGATTTATCATTATATTTTTCAAAGTTTATTGAAAAAAAAATTCAAATGACTGCAATTAATAATAACGATTTCATCGGATTCCTCTTATATCTCAATAACTTGAAACAACCGACAGATTACACATTTCCAGGAATAATGCATGTAACAAGTTCAATCTTGACCATCATAAACGAGTTCTTTATATTTCGACGATCAATCGAAATTCAGAGATAAATTTTTCTCGTCTTTCTTTACTTTTCACGAAGAAGAATTCGAATTTGTGTCGGAAGAAACGGAGATTCATCTTGCGTCTTCTGTACATAAATTCTCAAGCTTCCAAGTTTAATACTGTATCAGATATCGTTAACTATTCCCTTACACGTTAACGAAACGGATACCGAACCGGTGCACAAGTCTATTAAGTGGCGTCGTAATTTCCCTTGGGCCTCGATACCGACCCGTGTACACGCTCGTTCATTATCACGCGTTGGCCGTAATTAAATACACGATTGACTTTTGGAAATGGCGTGGAGAGCCGCAACATGCCGCGGACCGAATACAAGAATCATAAACAAACACGCTGCTCGATCTCGAATCCCCTCTCCTTGTTTCAGATTCGTGGAAGACGATCACGACAAAGCAAAAAACGAAGATTCTATTTGTGTCTGGCAAAATATATCAGAATTTTACGAAATCTCGCCCGTTTTTCTAAACAAATCTAAAAATCTATCGATCGAAGAACGGAGCGCGAATCAAAATAGGCATTCGAAATAATCGATTTTTACAGATCGATTTCGAAAGCTCGTGAAATAGTTAAGATAGTTGCAAAACGATTATATTACAGGTCTAAAAGAAACTTCTTAAATCTTATGAAATCCAATCTCCTTACATTTCATTCCCATTACAACGCCCTTCCCTCCCATCTGTTTAACTCTCAGATCCACTTTCCCACCCTTGTTCGCGGCAAATTTCTCTCTTCTCCGCGCAAACTCCCTCTTAACGCGTTCACTCCCGTATTTTTCACGACCCACATCCCATGGTATATATCCCGTCCCTGGGCGAATCCTTTGGCAAATGCTAAAACGACTCTTTATCCACCCCCTCCCCACGCCCGCCGGAAGCTGCAAGTACACCACCGCTGCGGTGTGTTGCACCCGCGTTGATTTTCCTTGAGTTCGCGTCGCGGGACTCGAGAGCAGGTTATTTTCTTCCTAGGGAAAGGGGGGAAGGGAGAGAGGCAAGTTCTCTTCCCTTTAACGACCGTCGTGCGAAAATGCATACGGGAAATTCGAAGGAATACGTGTAAAACGAACCGTGTGAACCGTGTAAAAGGTGTAACAAAGTCGATTCGTCGAGGCTTTGCAACAGTGTTTCTCGAGAATAAAGAATTGAAGGAAGGAAGAAGTGGATATGAAACTTGGAGAAGTTATCAATGTCCCAAATTATTATAAAGTGAAGATTAAATATTCGATGATAATTTTTGATTCGATGGGGATACTGTAAAAGGTGTAAATTTTGGAGGTTTTGCAACAGTGTTTTTCGAGAATAAAGAATTGAAGAAAGAAGTGGATATGAAACTTGGAGAAGTTATCGATGTCTCAAATTATTACAAAGTGGAGATTAGATATTCGATGATAATTTTTGATTCGATGGGAATACTGTAAAAGGTGTAAATCTTGGAGGTTTTGCAACAGTGTTTTTCGAGAATAAAGAATTGAAGAAAGAAGTGGATATGAAACTTGGAGAAGTTATCGATGTCTCAAATTATTACAAAGTGGAGATTAGATATTCGATGATAATTTTTGATTCGATGGGGATACGTGTAAAAGGTGTAAATTTTGGAGGTTTTGCAACAGTGTTTCTCGAGAATAAAGAATTGAAGAAAAAAGTGGATATGAAACTTGGAGAAGTTATCGATGTCCCAAAGTGGAGATTAGATATTGTTATTCGATGATAATTTTTGACTCGAAAGAGATACGTGTAAAAGATGTAAAATCGATTCAAGGTTTTGCAAGAGTGTTTCTTGAGAATAGAGAATTGAAGGAAGAAGTGGATATGTGTTGCAAATTATTATGAAGTGGAGATTAGATATTGTTATTTGATGATAATTTTTGATTCGAAAGAGATACGTGTAAAAGGTGTAAATTGATTGGAGGTTTTGCAACCGTGTTTCTTGAGAATAGAGAATTGAAGGAAGAAATGGAATGAAACTTGGAAATTATCAATGTCCCAAATTATTAAAATGGATGATGATTTTTATATTACGTCGAGGTAAAGTTTTCAATCGATTGAATTATAACACGAATATAAAAATTGTTGGAATATTATATCTGCGAGAATTAAATTAAAAAGATATTAATATTTGCCAAAAGTTCTGGCACGATATTCGACTTATTTTTACCGAATACTTAAAACTCTCCTCTATGCATAGGGCAACTTTCATATATATATATCCTCCCACATAATATAAATTCACATCCATGGAAACTATTTGGAAACCACGTTCCACTGAAAACTGATTATCACATCCTAAACACCTGTTATTCACTCAAGAACTTCATCATCCTTCTCTCCATATCTCTGCATTCCCAGAAGAAACACGACCATTTCGATAAATCTTTCCCACTTGTACAAAACTATAATGAGAAACGCATCGATACAGTCATATCTTTGTATCGAAATTCGAAGAAAGAGGAAAAAATACGTAACATCTCGCCAAAATTATCCAAAGACTCTCAAAATCGAGAAGATATATTTTTCTCCATATTTCCATAAGAAATCCATTCACGACATCCAAAAAAAAAAAAAAAAAAATTACCAGCCTACAGAATAACCCTCGATCGAATTCATTCGAGCAATTCAACCGTATCGCAGAAAAGATTAAATAAACTTCTCGCCACCACCGATTATAATTGCAACCGAGCCACCCTCTAGAGAAATAGAAATCCTCGAAAGACTAACAAGCGAACGAGTGCTACAACTCGATGAATAAAACGCGGGCTGCCCGATTAACGAAAAGGTAAGCCGTCGAGATCCACGCGAGTTGAATAGTAGGCGAGTACTTGCGCAGTGAAAGTGGAGGGAAGAATTCTTGCATTTAATATACGTCTCCACCAGCGCAAAATGTTTCAAATACGGAAGGAAATACGAGGAGAAAGATTGCAGAAGAAGAGTGTGTATATTACGCGCGGCCTTAATACGCGAGACACGCGTTAACGCGCGTTGAAAAACGGGTCGGAGATCTCGGGTTCGAGCCTCTCCCTTTCGTTTCAGCGAGAAGAAGGAAGGGAATAGAAGAAAGGCGGGAAAAGCGAGGAAAGAGGGATCGATGGAAATACACGTGGGCACATTGTGTTTATCGCGCAAGAATTCGCGACGGGCAAGCGGATGGAAATGTGTGACAGGAAGTGGGAAACGAATTGCTCTAATTCCATTTTAAATCTCGGCCACGTATCGATCGACTCGACACTCGTTCCTCGACTCTATCGGAGAAAAGCTTTCCGCGGATGCGCTCGGAATGTTCACGTTTCACTTTATACACCAGAGGCGGAGGAGGGTTGCTTTTGCCCTCCCTCCCCTCTTTCTTTCGCTCCCCTTTTTTTCTCTCCTTTCCTTCTTCGTGTTGTCGGATTTCCGGGAAACGATGCCGCGCGAGTGTCGTTCATCGACATCGTAGCATCGTAGGAATAACGAACTGGACGGAGAGAATGAAATTCGCAGGTTGCGAGATTGGGCAGATTTTTAAAGAGTAGTTGAAGAGACGCTTTTTCTTTTTTTTTTTTTTCCTTCGTTCGATACATTTGTTCGAGGAAGAGTGTGGATATTGAAAATGAAACGAGATGTATATATTCGAATCGATCACTTTTGAGATTATATCAGTACGATTTTAAATCGAAGTGGAAAAAAATTCTAAACAATAAATAAATAAACAAGACTTTACGAAATTTTTATTACTTTACGAAAACTGACTCACGAAAGCTCACAGTGATGATAACACCGCGTGTGTGTCAAGATTTTCTTTCGACCAATCTGAATTTTAGGATTAAACA
>NW_006263513.1:366369-367374 GCF_000469605.1 Apis dorsata | reverse complement strand
AAAAAAAAAAAAAAAAAAAAAAAGAAAAGGGGAATGAATTTTGCAGAAAACGATGAGCGTGTCCACTTGCAGCGATGCATTACATGTCAATATTTAATGAGTCTCTCGACCGACCTGGATTCACGAATGAAAAAAAACCGGAGTTCCACGGACGAATGATGAAACAAAAATTGAACGGTGTTTGCTAAACTTGCTTCGCTTAGAAATAAATAAATCTTTCGCCGATGTACGGGATTATATTCTCCGAACGCGCTTTCCGGTTAATATTCACGATGAGAGAAAGAAAGAAAAAGAAAAAAACCGATCTGATTCTTTAATCCAAGAGTTAAATTAAATCCAATGATTGAAACGCGAGATATTGAAATCGTATATCTTGATGGATATACGATTTTTATGCTCTTCTTCTTCTTCTCTTTTCTTCTCTTGTTTTCGCGCGTTCGAATTTTAACTTTAAATTTTTATTTTCCTCGCTGATCCTATCCCGACAAATTTATTCTCGATTATCTTATCGATAATATCTCCACACAAAAAATAAACGAGACTCGTCTAAAAATCTATCTCTCGATTTTTTTCATATAAATATCACGGATCACGTAATCGAAATCCTTCTTAATTAACCCGATGACGATTAACCGAACACCTTAGAAAACATTCACGGACAAACGAAGATGAAGAATCCGAAGACGATTTCACGGCCCGATAGGTTCCATTATTGAAAAGAAAAGGGGGAGAGGAAGAGACGAAGGAGGATAATTGGTTGGAAACTTACTTTTCAGCAGAGATCCAGACGTTGATCGCGCTTATTGCGCCACGCCAGTGTGACAATGTCTCACCGTGGAGAACGTAAGCAATGTCACGGAATAAAGGAACAATACGCGACAAGAATTCTAAGCCATCCGTTATTGTCGATATATACGTACATATATACCCGTGCACAAAAGAAAAGATTTTTTCGACGAGCGCTGATCATCGGCCACACTGAATCATTCCACGACACAAGCTCCC
>NW_006263513.1:363848-365721 GCF_000469605.1 Apis dorsata | reverse complement strand
TATATATATATATATATATATATCGTTTCTCGGTTTATTTTTCCTTTTGTATTCTCCAGGCATACGCGCACGCATCGTTTCAATTCGATGTGGTATCGGTATGCATCGCGTATAGATCGTTCGTGAAAAACAACGAAGAGGAACGAATCTTCGTGTCGGGTGTTTTGCTGGCAATAATACGTAATACGCGGGATGGATTGAAAACCGGCGAATTAGAATTTCAATGATGTTTAGAAAGATACGCTATCTCTAATGCGAAGCAACGTATCATGAATTACGTAAGCAATTTGCATTTAGAATACCGTTAACGTTAGACCTACAGACCTGTATTTTCAATTTATACTATATACTAGAGATGGATAGTTGATGAAATTAATTATTACGAATGTGATGAATTTAATAAGTAATATCATTTTCCTTCTTTTCAAAACGCGTAAAATGATAAAAATATTCCATTTTAATACATTAGCCTCTCCACAGTGCTCGAATTAAAATGGAAGTTAAGCTAATATCTCTGAAGAAATCTGAGAAACATTATGCGCGATAATACTTGACAATATTTTACTAAAAAACGAATGGAATTTCGAGACTTTGGAAAGCACTAGCTCTAAAGTTAACACGTTCAGCAATTAGATATAGGCAAATCGGCGAGCAGCCAAGGCAGGAGGCTCGACGATAGAGTCTAAAATGTTTAGTCGAGCAACGTTGCTCTCGCCATTTTCTGGCGAAAACTAGCTCGAGTGAGATCTCGAGGTTAGAGCTAATACTTGAGAGCTTGGTCCAATTACCTATGAGCAATACTACAGACCCAATAGAGCCTAAAATCTCAAGATTTCATTCTGCTAATTTTGCCCGTAGAATTGCATCGTCCATAACGAGGGCAAAGATACGAATGGAGAAAAACGAATTGGGCAGAGATTTTTATTTCTATGTTAATTACGTATGTACGTGAGACAGAAGAAATCGTCTGTAAACAGACAATGTAATAAGCCAAAGTCTTAAACTTCCGCTCCGCTAGTTTCACCGCCCATAACCGTAGCTATTGCTATCGCGGATGTCGTTCATAAACAATGCCGAAGGCTGAAAACTGAGCGGGTTGAAACTAGTCCACTGGAAGTTTGAGACTCTAGTCACCATTGGACCTGCTCTACATTTGCCTATTGCCCGTCTCTCGAATGGGAAACTCTGTTCGAAAGAGAATAAAAAAAAAGGGAGGGGAAAAAGCACTATGCAGTCTCTTCGAAAACGCGAAGAGACGATTAACGAGAATTGAGTGGAAAGTTTCGAACGAATAACCGTAATTCGAACTTGAGACACGAACGAGATCCACGTTTCTCTTTTTCAACGTGGAACTATCAAATGCGCACGATATGAGGAGGATAGAGAGTAAACGAATTCCAGCAATATTTAATTATGATTATTCGTGAAATGTCTCTCTAAACTGGAAGGGGGGAATTTTCAATGATCTCCACGAGGAGGACGATTAGAGATCGAATTATTTCCCCTGATTACACGAGCGAGTGAAAATGGAATGGTGGAAATTCGAACGAGAGAGAAAGAGAGAGAGTCGATCCACGAATTTTAACGACGAACGAATCACACGTGCGTGATAAATTTAGATTCGTGCCCTCCTATCGTCGATCGTTATCAATCACTTAGCTCGTGTAGAACGACGGAAAAAAAAAAAGAGCTAGTCTCGAAAAAGAATAACGAAAACAGTTGCAGTGATTACATAAGTTACGATAAAAATTACGGAAATAATTTCATCCAGGTTTTAGAAATGGCACCCTTTTTTTCGAGATAGCACCGCCTTTGGCTCGAGTCGCCATAGAAGTCACGATAGCCAATAATCCCGAATGACACGTAAAACCGG
>NW_006263513.1:360680-363527 GCF_000469605.1 Apis dorsata | reverse complement strand
CCTTCCACCTGCATATTCCGAATATTCCGTGTCAGCGTCTGCGTGTACGAGCCACTCTAATCTTTAGAGTAAATCGACACGTCACGAATATCGGCATATTTTCCACCCTCGCCAACCCCGCCCCGCCATGGACCTACCTCATCATCCGAACGACGAAATTACGGGACGGGTCATACACAGTTTCGCGTGCTACCGACGTCAATAGAAATCGTATCCGCTTCGAATTCAATAATCGTGAGAATTTCGTGAGGAATCGGGTTCGATAAACTTCGAAAACCTCTTCGATCAAGGGATTAAAACTATCAAGGATGAATTTTTATATTCTCGATTCAAAACGAGACGAACGATTTTTCGTATCATTCATCGTTGCATCGCTCTAGATAAAATTTTTGTAACGGCCTAGAGGTTAAGATAAACTTCATTTTTGAAGAGAGTTATTTATCAATTATTTTCTAACTCGAAAAGAAAGAAAAAGACTTCCTTTCTTTTCTTTTTTTAGAACATCTAAAATTTAATCTAATTTTAATCTAATCTAAATAATAATCTAATTTTATCTTTTCTTCGAATAAAATATGATTATTCGATCTTAATTTTACGAACTACATGGTCAGTAGGTTAAAACAGTTATATTTGTGCTACTTTTAAGTAATAATAAAAGTAGGTGTTTGAAAGTTTGCAAGACAATATAACTACTCTCTCCAAAAAAAAGAAAAAGTGTACATCTCCTACGCAATCGTTTAATTCTTCAGATAAGATACTTTAACTCGAGTTATTGTATTATCGTGCAAGATAATCTGGCTGATTTTTCACTTCCTCAAGTATCTATTTTCTCCACGAAATCACATCGAACGATTTCACCAAAAACTACTACACTCTACTGCTCTTTCGTAACAATTTTCGCGAATCTTCGTGAAAAATTATCAAAATGATGATGATGCAAAATTCAAAAGAAAAAAAAAAGCAACGCAATATAATTGAAATAGATTCTTCCAGTCGAGATAACAAAATGACGCCGCGTTCCTCGTAAATGAAAATTATATAAACAATCTCTCTGGTTAACAGTCTCTCCCGATAAGATTATAGGTCGAGCCAGATAAACTTTTAATAATCTCGTCACCTCGTTTGCGTACAAACGGAACCAGATAACTGTTCGAAGCGAATTGTCGATCGTGGGATCGTTCGTCAGTCACTTCTGATCGCGGAGGTGATCCATCAACCAGCTGGTCATCACGGCCACGATTTCATTCAAGAAATCGTGACCCGTGCACGCGTCATATTTTTATGACGAGTGATTAGCCGAGAAACTATTGCTCGAGAATTGGATTGGATTACGAAAGAGCGTATGGATTTTTCAGATATCGATTTTTATTTACATCGAAGAAAAATTATTCACGTGTGATTCATCCTCATTTGTTTAACAAACAAATGTTCGAACGATGATATTTTGCAACTTGCCATTTTATTTCCGTTTCATTATTATTCATCGATGCGAAACAAACAAACTGAGCCAATCAAATAAAAATTCCTCCTCTAAGAAAATTCCAATCCGATCTTTTGATTTCGATAGAAATATTATACAACTAGCCTAGTGAAAAATGAAAAGAATATCACCGATAACTCTAACCAGATTCTTCTTCTAAAATTCACACATTGCTCACTTGATGAAACTATTCGACTATTTCCTCCTGTCAAGGGAATCACAAACCTACTCCAAAAATTCCTGTTTCTTTAATTACGCAACTTCGTAACGCGTAACAAGGAAGGGGGCGCGATAAATCCGGCGCGACGCAATAAAAGCATTTTTTGCATGATGCGAATGGGATGCAGTTTCACTTAACAACCATATCCCACCATATTCCGTTGAAAACGTTAACATCCCCCTTTCCTGATAAAACTTTTTCTCCCGCGGAAAGAAACGGGCCGAAAGATTCACCAAGTAAACCATCTCGACGTAATTACTCGCGCGAGAGGAGATTACCACCGTTACTACCGGATGTATAATGGGATATCGAGGGGAGGGGGGCCCTCTCCTCGACTTCGAGGAGGAGGGAGAAGATACTGATCAAACAAGAATCAAAGAATAAAATTCACATCGGAGAAAAGACATTCCAAACTATCGTTTCGTTTCCCGCCGTTACGTAGCGGCGGGGGAGGAGAAGGAGGAGGAGGGGGAAGAAGAAACGTTGCGCGCCACCCCATCCCACACAACTCCGGAACCGAATACTCGTACGATCGAATCCGAGGCGGAATAAAACGATCCAGAAACGATCCGGAAATAATACTCGCGAGCGAGTCGGTCATCGCCGATTAAACGGAAACGAGCCTCGACCTACCTCTCTCTCTCTCTCTCCCCCTCTCGTCCTCGTGATAAATACGACGAGGCAGGACAGGGTGCGAGAATCAGCGTCGTCCCTACCCTCTCGTGGATGCAAAAGAGAACGTTTACACGCGCGAATGCGCGCCAACGCGTACTTACATGCGAGACGACGTCGATGATATTCTCGTGTGCGTGCATACGCACGACAGAAGCAAAGATATATATACGTATACTACGTATATACCCATACGTGGAAATATATCTCGTGAATTCGCGAGCGAGGAAGCGTGGCGCGCGAAAGAGAGGTTGAAGAAGAGAGGAGAAAGAAAAAGGAGGGGGAAGGGAGGGAGAGGAACGCGAATACGAAGACGGAGAAAGATGGAGGAAGGTGGTGAGGCGGGGGAGAAAGAGAGAGAGAGAGAGAGGAGGAGGAGGAAGGGTATAGGATCGAAAGTGGAACGAAGAGGCCGCGAGTCTGGCGGGAAAAATCAATAGCGGTGAGCCGGCGAACCCAACCCTCTCGTACTCTT
>NW_006263513.1:359960-360658 GCF_000469605.1 Apis dorsata | reverse complement strand
GCTCTCCCTCTGTCACTTTCCCCCCTTCCCCCGTCTCTCCTTCGCTCTCTCCTTCTTCCTTCGTCCAACCCCTACCACCGTCTCCACTTTCGGGGTCGAACTGAAAATCCACGCGCCCACGAGGCCGCGCTGTCGTGAACTGCGACCAAGCCTCGTCCATCCCTCCCCCTCCTCCGATCCTTCAACGAGTTCCCTCCCTTTCTTAACGTTTTCGTCACGAGGGATCTTCTCTTCCGGATTCTTGTAGGAAACACATGGCAAAGGGGGGATGAGACCAATGAGGAAGACTTTACACGATCGAAGAAATGCTGGTTTTTCTTGTTTTCTCTTTTTCTCTCTCTCTCTTTCTCTTTGTTTTTCTCACACACTCATATGATTCTCTTGATTTCGATTCGAATTCGAAGTGTGATCGGTCAATAAGATAAAATAATTTCCCTTTCTCGTTAATTTCTTATTCTTCGATATTTAATTTTGTAATTATATTCCTTATACTCAAGTATTTGTATTTGAAATCGATGAATATCTTGATATTCGTCGTGTATAAATTATATCGATCAAGGTTAGAAAACACCCAACTTCTTTCGAATACGAGATCTCGCGAATTTCTTGAAAAAAAGAAAAAATAATCGAATTTGAAAAACTCGAATTTTATCGATGCATGAAATTGCACATTCACGATACGCGCGTCGATACGTGAA
>NW_006263513.1:352768-359845 GCF_000469605.1 Apis dorsata | reverse complement strand
AAAAAAAAAAAAAAAAAAAAAAAAAAAAAAAAAGAAAAAAAATAACGAATATACAATATGATATCAACATTTGTTAAAAAGAATTCGCGGGGTTAAAAACGCGATCCGATTGAATTCACTGGCGTGACCACCGTGTGTTGCCTCCGCTTTCGATCCTCCTTGCTCGACGGTCGTTCTACAAGTGTTCCGTGTGCGCGTCGAACATCGAACGCCACGGCGAAATTTAAATACAATGAGCTGTTTTGAATTTATGGGAGGTCGTTGCGTACGAGACGACGCGCGCACGGAACGAATCTCCGCGGCAATTAAACGTTAGTCACACTACCGGTCGTTTCCACTGAAAACGAGCCGAAACTTCTTTCACGATTGTGTTTTTTTTTTTGCAGCAAAAAAACGCGTGCAATTTAATATGCGAATAGAATATACGAATAAGATTTTTTTTTCTTTTCTCTATTTTCGTCGCATATTGTTGTATCGTAGGAATTTTTATTTTGTGGATATTAAATTTAAAAATCTGAAAGAGTCGGAAAGAGGTTCAAAAAAGAAAAAAATAAGTTACGATAGGGGAAAAAATTTGATTTTTGTTCGTAAAATTTTAAACGTAACGAATAAAGATTAGAATTGAATTACTTTGAAATTATTGGATCACCGTCGATAAACGATATTTTATCAATTGTTTGATACGTGGAATAGTGTCCGCTTACAAAAAAAAAAAAAAGAAAAAAAAATTCATATAAAAATAATGGAATCATGTGCTACACGTTCGTGCAAAATAAAATAGAGATAATAATTCTCGGATTCTCGATAATGAATTATTTCATCGAACAAAACCGATCACAAAATTAATAATAATAAAAATTATCGAGAAATGCAACAACAAATTAATTCTTGAAGAATCCCGTTTCCGTAAGAAATTCCTCGTTCCAATTCGATGCAATTCATTTTTCCCAGATTCATTACTTATCATCACTTTTCCAGACTTTTCGTCGACAAAAAAGTATTCATAAAAAAAAAAAAAGAAAAAGAATTGCAATTAAACGGAATCCCACATAAATGATTTTGATCGCACGATGGAATCGAGATGATAACGTTAAACTGTGAGATTTCGATTACAATGTAATGGTTTATTATCCGATTTGCGGCGCATTACCATTCGTATGAAATCGCGAAATTATCGGCGCATTTGCGAACTTTTAATTGCTTTTGATATCGAGCTCACACCCGAGCGATACACTTTCTTTCCCTCCCTTTTTTTTGCTCTGTAGGTGGCAAACGCTAAAAAAAAATAATAAAAAAAGAGAAAAAAGAAAAAGGGAGAAAGGAGAAGCCGATGTTACGCGACAAGTGAAGCGATTAATACCGAGACACGTACTCACAACCCATTAAATCCTGGTTGGAAATATCCGTGACTTATTGAATTTTAACGCGACCTTCCTCTTTTAAAAAACATTCCTACGTATCGATACACGAAATTAGCACACGTTATTTTATCGATCGTCCACGTTACATAATTTTGCATTTAAATGTAAGATTGAATCGTAAAAACCGAGCCTAAGCGAATTTACGATGCGCTTAATTATGCCACCGCGATCGTCAACGTAATTTTCGTTCGTTTTAACCATCGATTACCGCCGTGTTTCTTTATAAATGGGGGAAAAAATGGACAAAATCTTGCATCGAAATAAATAAAGTACAACGAACGAAACGAGCAATACTTTGATCACATCTCATTCTCTATGATCGCGAGGATCTATCTAAATTTCCGGAAACGCATGTTATTATAGGATCTTTAAAATCACTGTGGTCGATATATCTTTAAAACAATATTTATCGTTCGAACCGTTATCTTTCGCATCGCACCGCAAAGTTTGCAAAAATCCAATGTATATATAAATGCACCTATACCACGTGTTCATCCTGACAGATTACGAATATTGTAAACATCGGTTGCTCCATAGAATCGATATTTTACGCGTGAAAAATCATGGAATAGTTTTGGCGCAAAGTTTGCACGCCGCTTTTCCATTTTCCACCCCCGCTATCCGAGTTACACATTTATGGGGTCGCCTCCCGCGCCAGCTGGGTACCGCGTTACTGAATTCCTAGCCTGAATCAATTATGTAACTTTCAATTTAGCTTAGTGGTCATCTTGACGACAAGTCAAGTAAGGCCAGCGATCGTGTAAATTTACGAACTATCCGCAAACACGATCCTCCGCGTCTCCGCTGGAATTCGATCGATTCGAAACGCTTCGATGGAACGTCTCTCTATCGAATTCTACGGCTGAATTCTTTGCGATGAATCCAATTAGACGTGCGTGCTCCCAAACTCGGATATTTATAAAAACTATGGGAAAATTTGTCTGTAGCTACGACGAGTTTGTTGCTTCTCTCTTTCTTTTTAACAACGATTTCGTTCGATTTAAATTGCACGAATTTTTTTCTTTGTAAAATCCGTGTGCCAATTTTATCAATTCAATTATTTGAATTAATTGATCGACAAACGATGGTTCGAGAATTGAAACGAACCTCGATGAATTATCACTTCTTTTCTTTTTCTTTTACCCTTCTTTTGGAGGAAGGGTGACGATTTCATTGGCGAAGGAATCTTGAAATATACGAATACGATAAAAATAGGGAAACATTGGGAAGAGTGTCCTCGATTATCCAAGTTCAACGGGGGTGAAATCGGTTTCAATCTCGATGGGCAAGCTTAAAAGTAATTTCGTCGAAACAGAACTCGAATGAACGTGAATTCGTACGTGTAATTTAAATCCGTCCTCCGGTAGAAGTACACCCATGAGACATACGAGAAACTACTTCCACTTGCGTGGTACCGCGCAAGTTTCCGGGGGAGGGAGGCGAGGCAAAGCGCTGCAGCTGATTGGTAAGTGGTGGAAGTTTTACTCGAGAATGAGACACACAAGGCTTTCTCTAAGAATTTCATACGTTTGCATCGAACGTAATTGAGTAAGTGGCTGGTATCTGGAATCTTATAGGCTTTCATCTCTGAATAAACGGTTTAAAAATTGAACTATACTTTGGAAGAACAATTTGAAACAACCGCGAAAGAG
Source organism: Apis dorsata (assembly GCF_000469605.1). Lineage (NCBI taxonomy): Eukaryota > Metazoa > Arthropoda > Insecta > Hymenoptera > Apidae > Apis > Apis dorsata. The sequence continues at coordinate 356,772 of NW_006263513.1, read as the reverse complement.
TATCTCTTCATGGTGAGAAGCAATTTTACTCGATCAAGTTTTACAATTAAAATGTTTGAAATGAATTTGAAAACAAAGCAACTCTTATCGTGCTTCAATTATTGTGCTGAATTTTTATTTACGTTAAATATTATGAAATTTATATTATGAATATTAAATTGATTTTAAAGAAATCTATTAAAATTAAATAATTTTTATCTCGAAAGGATTTCGTATATATTCGAATATCGGTAGCTGCATACTTAATAACCACAACCGAACACAGTTTTGCAATGGAACGTAAATAAGAATAAAAACCAATAACATTCTTTCATTGTGTTTTCCATTGTAGCAATAATTCTTCTTTTTTTTTTTCAACATTCTTGAAATTTTACTTCTTTGCCATTGTCTTTTATTTCTAGAAATTCTCCTTTCTTGGATCGAGTTCTTTTTTTTTTTTTTTTTTACCAGGATTCCTCTATCGAGAATCGAGAATTGTTTCCCTCAAAGGTGGAAATTTTTCAACTTCCATTCACCGCAACATCCACAAGAAACGCATAGTAAAAAAGATACCTTTCAATAAGTTTGGATCAAGAAAATGCAAAGCAACGTAGTCATTATTTGATAACGAAGAATGTAATTTACATTTCTATCCTTCGAGCGGATTTCATTCTCTCCAATTGTTTTCTCTCTTTTTTTTTTCAAACGATGCTTAAATATAAACTTATGCAAATGTTTGGCTAAAATTCGATCGATTTGCATCACTTGTTACTGTCCAATTACGATTAAGTTGTTCCACAGGCACGATAGTAACTTCACTTATCAATCTGTCGAGATTGTTTTGGAATCAACGTTGTAAAAATTTGATCGTGCAATTGCTTTTGAGAAGAAGAAACGCGATCTATCTCTTCATTAAAGGTTAAGCATTAGCATTTCATCGACCTTGCTTGAAAGAAAAATTAAAAAATAAAAAAAAACCATTTCGAACGAAGAGAAATGAATTATGCATAACAGTAAAAGCAACGTTAACTGGAAAATTAATCTTAATTTTGAAATGAGAATAAGATAATACTTTGAATGAAAATAGCGATAAATTATATTTTAATAGGAAAGAAATATAATTGAACGAGCAAGACTTTTTTTTTTTATGAGCAGAGGAAGAATTTCTCGAAATCATTTAACAGTAAAAAAAAAAAAAAAAAAAAAATAGCGGTGACTGGTGTAACGAAACGACTCGATCCGTGTTGATTTACTATCGGTACACGAGGATCAATCATGCAACCGTTCCATTCCGACCGATACGTGACATCCTTGTTAAAAATCTATCTTTCGTTATCTCTCCATAATCTTGTAAAAAAAACCTACGAAGAAGATCGCGTGTAACTTGCTCCAACTTCATTACAAAACTTCAAACGCACGCGATGCACAATACTACGCAGCGTTTGCAATTCATTTCGAACGATGAATATAAATGAAAATATGAAAATATAAATCCTCTTGAATTTTCGTCACGTCGAATCGTGAAAAAACTCTTTTTAAAATCGATACATTACATGATTTCAATCTTTTGAAAATTGTGGTAAGTTATATCTCTCAAAGAAGTTATAACAGCACGATTGAAATTAAACGATTAAAATAAATGGTGCAACTTCTTATCTTTTAAGTGTTTAGCAAAATTAGAGTTGAAGTATTAAGAAGATAAAAATTAACGTACAAAGATAATTGGAGTAATTTTATATATAAATAAATATAGTATCCTCGAGAAAGATAAGAATGCAATTTTGCAAAAACAATGACGATCGAGAATTTACAATAATACGCGTCAGACTAAGCTAAATCAGCCAGCCACATCGATATTATTAATCCTTAGCTTTTTATTATCGCCGGAAATTTCACGACCACCCTCATAAACCGATATCATCGTCGTCTTACGGGAAAATTCGAGTGTCGCAATTTCGCCACCGCGAATGTCGTTACCGTCGCTCGGAAAACCGGAGTTAATGAAAACTGACGTGGAAACAGGCATGCGGAATGACCAACCATTTCTGAGCTTCTGACACAGAGAATCGTATATTTAGACGAACAGGAAGCGGAGTTCTCTAACGATGCACTGGCACTTTCAAGACGCTTGGTCGAGCAGAAATTTTGTGACGAAATAAACTGAAAGAAGAACTGACCGGCGCGCAATTGCATAGTTGTGAAGAAAAAAAAGAAAAAAGAAAGAAGAAAAAAGACAATTAAGAGCGAAAAACATTTTTCCTCGTGACCTTCACTTCCTGTGCGACTTTTTCAATTCAGATAAATGGAACAAATTTAACGAGAGACATCGTAAAAATCGGTATACATCGCATACTTTTCTAAGAATTAATCGGAAAGTAAAAAAAGAGAGAAAAAAAAAAAAGTAAAATCGCAAGTTATTTTCTTACTTGGAAATTTTTTTTAAGATCTTCTCGGCTCGACTCGACTGAATAATAAATTACGCGTATGTGCACTTTAAGACACGATGTAATAAGACTTGAGGACATTTATTCACGTGCATTATTTGATCACTCTAAGAAAAGATCACGCCTTGTAATGAATTTTTATTTTTCTTAAACGTAGCGTAAAAAAAAACACTAAATTCTCGAATCGTGAAAAACTTCAACGAGAAGTTCCCTTTGATGATAACGATTACTTTCACTTTTATACGAAAGTTTTCGTTTAAAATTTTAGTTTACGATATATCAAACACCGGAGAACAAAAAAGAAAAAACGAATTCTAATATATATAAAAAAAAAAGATAGAATCGTAGCTTGGGTTCCTTCTAACGATGGAAACAAGGTTAAAACGAGTGAAAAGTGAAAATTACCAAAGATCGAAATGAAATTACGATGATTCGGTTTAATCACACTTTTCTTTTTCGTGCGATGAGGGAGCACGAAATCGAAACAGTGCGTCGTTTACGCACAAAGCCCTAAAAGTCTGTCAGTCTGATTGACACTCGGTATCAATGGGAATTTGCGCTGGATGCTTTGCCACCAGGGATAAATTACTCGACTTCAGTTAACTAACTAACGATGTTAATCAACAACGGTGTAACCGCTCGCAATTAAACTTCCGAAAGCTCGTCGGGATCGTCTGGGATCACGTGTCCACCCGTGCATGCCACTTCTATTTGATACTTGGCACGCTGGCAATGGCCGTTCCAACGATTAAAACTAATACCGTTTCCCTCCCCATTTAACTCGACAGATTAAGACAGATCCTCAACGAAAGAAATAACCGAGAAAAATAAAATTTTTTTAAAGAGGATCGTAAAACTGATAATATTGCTTCAACCGAATTCAACCAAATACTTTGAATAATTTATATACATTTCGTCTTATAAAATTGTCTTTTAATGTACTTTAGATACAATACACGAAATTTAAATTTAAAAAATGACACGCGGTGATTGAAATGAAAGTATCGATAAAAATCTCTATACATCGATCGAGTAAAATAACAACAATAAGAGATATGAAGTCTCGATCAGATAAATCGATTCAATGAAACGAATATACGTAACATATATATATAAAAAAAAAAAAATTATGAAACCGTGAAAACTACGATATTGAATCATGTCTTCGCGATTAGCAAGGCAACGATGCCCGGTAGCGAGACAGGGTCGACTCCATACACGGGCATTATTGCTCTGTAACAGGCTGTGAAATTGAATCGATCCGTATATTACGAGCCATTACACGCTAATAGCGATGAAGACATAAGTACAACGAGTTGAAGCGGAGGACGATTTGCGAGTTGAACGACGAGGACTCGTAAAGATCATCGCCGCCGCGCCGATTCCCAGTGTCAGAAGGTACCAGGTGCCGGATATATAGCCTCTCTTTGCCTCGCGCAACACGAGTTTCCACGTAGAGAAACTTTTATGGGGTGGCAACTCGCAGGAATTTCCCAACTGTCGACGACCCGGTACAGATCGGTGGTTACGGTCAAAAGGCCGGCCAGCTTTAAATTTTCGCGAGCCGAGCACGGTTCCGGC
>NW_006263513.1:346234-352463 GCF_000469605.1 Apis dorsata | reverse complement strand
CCTCCCCCCTGGTCTGGCTGTTGTTGGTGGCTTGCACTTCAGAAAAGTGAGTTACGTAACAGGGGCGCGTGAAAGGGGAGAAGCTGTCTGCGACGCGGCTTGAACCACCCAACCTCCCCCCTCCAGGTTGAAATTCGAGAATCGTTTCTATCGTGGCTGGAATTTACCTCGCTGCGAGGGTATTCTTTTTTCTCTTTTTCTTTTTCTTTTTCTTCTTCTTTCTCGAAATACAGAACGCTCGTGTATCGTTTTGGAATATTTTGAAGATTAATAAATTAATAATCTTGCGTCGATGACACTATGCAACACGATTAATATCGTGTGTAATTAATCAAATTCGCGATATAATCGAATGCGCGTAATATTTTCTTAAGTAACTACGTATTCACGAGATCTCATTGAATTTCCATTAACAGTAATGCATATTAATATGTTTCATTATACTTCGCGTGTATCTCTTGTATATTGATGCACGAGTAAGCGTTTAATCCATCAAGAAATATGAATGGCAATTTTTAAAGATATAGCTTTTAGTTTCGCGCGTTTGTGGTTACCATTTACACACAGCGGTTAATTGAGAATGATGTAGGGAGGAAACTTTTTCAAGGGAATAAAGTTTGATAGAAAATAAAGATTCCGCGCCGTTTGAAAAGGAATAGAAGAAGGAATCTCTAATGTATGCACGTAAGGGTGAACAATGCGAGGGTGAGTTTCAGAAGGGGAATTTAAAATATGTGTTCACCAAGGGAATTTTAACAAGCGAAATTCACATATTGTACAAATTAAATTACTTATAAAACGATCTTAATTGCTTTCACTATTAATTCTTTAAGCACCATTCTTAAAAAAAATTCTTAAAAATTCTCTTTACTTAAAATTGTTTTGAAAGGAAGATTTTAAAAAGAATTCGATCGTTACAATTCTCTAAATAATAATCCACTTTTCCCGCATTTATATATCTCAGGAAGGAAGAAAGGAAGGAAGGAAAAAATCAATTCTTCAAAACTTCATTAACATTCACAGACGACGGTCGGTATGATACATGCATATGTATCGCTTTCTCACGTAAGAAAGGATCGAGGCTTAAACCCTCGCATGATTTATTCGAGAACGTATGCAACGATCTCGCCTTAAGCCGGGGAAACATGTGTAACCGTGATGAAATTACGTAACATTGTGTGCGCTCCCAATTTCCGTAACCTTCCGCTCGCGCGCTGGCCGAGTTTACGAGCTGTAATTTCTGTATCTGTCTACGTGCCTCTTCCCTTTCGCCTTTCGTGCTGTATACATTCCGCGCCATATGCATTCGCGCCAAGATGTTGCCAGATAATTCCTGAACTTTCTCCCTTTGTTGTGCCCGCCGTACGAAGGGGCGACGTACGTATCTATTGACAACCGGGACACCAGTTTCCTCGATTATCACCCACTTCTTCTTGCGAAATGTGTTCATTAATACTCGTAGAATACGCTATTCACTGTCGCGGCGAGGCACAAACGTCAACGTACGGATAAAGATAGAGAGAAGGTAAAGAGAAGAACAGATGCTAATTCCTCTCATCATATGTTTCTTCCATCAACTCTTTTTTTCCTGTATAAATCCTGTGTCTTTCTATTTCGTTATATAATTGTTTCGTCTTAATAATAATTATCTCTCGAAAATATACTCGCTTTTCGACAATCCCTGTAACATTGCTGTATAATATCTATCAAGAAAACAAGTAGAAAGTATCTGGAACGGATGATTATTAATAAAGAGAATTTCGTAATCGAGGAGAGGGGAAGAAAGAAAAAAAGAAGAGAACAGGCTTCGTATGTATAATTATTAAGAAACTGGTTCTTCAATGACACGACGATAAGAAAATCGTTTCTTTTTATTTTTTTTTTTCTTAATGGTGAAACAGTTTTGGTGAGCCAGGGACGAGCTGGGGATTCTCTTTAACTATCAAACGAATCGTAGATAAAATTAGCGGCGAATTCGCGTTGCATGGGAACGCGATATAGACGGCTGTTACGTTTTCGCAGCTCATTTGACTTATTATCGCGGTAATTATTACAGCTTTATCGTTGCTGTAATTCCCGCGTAACACTCGCGCCATTTCCACCGACCAGTTTATTTTATCACCGCCCTTTCATCCCTGTCCCTGTTCCTCTAATTTCGTTCCGCAAGCATTCTTGTTTACTTTATGTCTTGATTCACTGACAACGAGAGAGGAGTGCGGGCTGGCCGGCTGAATTTCCCCGCTTCCTGTATTTATTCCTGCCGGAAATATCGTGCAGAACCTCGCTTCGTTCCTCGCGATTTATCTCCACGCACCGAGGCGACTATCCCACACCATTATGTCGAAATCCCCTGTTTATTCAGTTCGCTGTCCGTTATATCCTCAAGATATATATCGTAATGAAAAGATGTTAATGGCGAAATCATTTAACGGTTGTTTCATATGGAAGCCGCGCGAGAATTGAAATCTCGGATTGAACGAAATTTTATTCGAATTATAATTTTATTCGAGGAAAATCGGCGAAACGTTTAACCCGTATTTAACTACGATTCTACGTCGAACATCCTTTTTATCCTCTATAAATTCTTCGTCGGTATCGATACGTGTTTGACGGCTATCTATTGTAATTTACTTCATCTCGACAAATCACGTTGATTTCGATGATACTCAAAGATACGCAAAATTATGAAATTATGTCCAAAAGAAAAGGAAAACGATCGATCCGGACTCGTTCGCGCCGATTTCTTTTCTTAATCGAACTGCATATTCCTTCCAACCACTCCATCCCCCAATTTTCCCCGGTCAACGCCTCGGTTTCAGAGACAAAGTTTATCTTGTTGGCCCGCAATCCTGTCCGACTACCATTCGTCGTCGATCAACGAGAACGTTAAGTGACTAAACGAGCTCTTTAGCTCCGGCTTGTGTTTTCTTGAAACGTCGTTCCATCTCCTCCCGATTTGTTCTTTGCAGTTGCGAAAGTATCGAGCAACCACGACGAGTCTCGTCGCTTCGGGATTATCGAACCCGTATCTCGGTCGACGACTTTACTTTACAGTCCTCTCTTGATCCAAGAGAGCTTGGATCTACAATGTTGCTTCAGCTCGGAAAATGGATCTTGATAAAATTAATACGAGTTTATTCCGGATTGGATAAACCGTCTAATTTCCCTTTTCGAAGCGAGCTTGCTTTATTTCCACGAAATTTCGGGCGGAAAAATTAAACGAAAAATAGAACGATACGTTACATTTATTCGATTGGAAATTATTACTGGATTCTATGGATGCTTCCTCTCTATCTTTCTTGAAACTTTTATCATTTACTCTTGAACTGAAGCGATTCGAGCAAAAGAGTTTCTGTTTAAAAGGACAATTTTTTAATAGAAATTTCTATCCTATCGACTCGTTGATCCTTCGATTATTATTAAATTTCTACGAAACAAAGGAAAAATTCTTCTAATTGAAGAGCGTTAAACGATTTCTCGAATCTCGTTCGCGAATAAATGATGAAATGATTGCGAGGAATAATTTCAAGATATTCTCGAAACGTTGTTTGTTGCCTCACCGACCAATTCGAGCAGGTTAACGCGACGACAGTCACCAATTTATCGTTGTTTTAAACAGATTACCGAGTATCGATCGAGAATCTTGTAGTTCCGCCTCCGGTTCTCAACTTTTCTTGCTTCCATTCACCGGGTAATGAGCGCATTAGCGAGAGCCAACGATTCCCGACTTTGCCGATTTTTCTTTCTTTTTTTTCCCCTCCCCTTCTCCTCTTCCCCTCTTCCCTCCGCGCGACAACTTCCTTCCATTCTTCTCTCGGGTTTTGATTCCCGACGACCAGTCGTGGCCATTACTTTGTCCCTCGACAAGAGACGTTTCAGCCTCGCCAGAAATCGGAGGGAAACGCGCACGCACACACATACACAGGCCAAATTATTTCGACCAGACGGAACTAACAGCTTAACGCCTCGATAACGCCGCGCGATAAGGAAAATCACGAGTGTAATCGTAAGACACAGTTGGTAAATAATTCTAAATCTCGTCGTGTGCGCGTGATTACGAGGCTAGGGAACCGTATGCCCGGTTGCGAAATTCACCCATCGTATTCTTTTTTTTCGTTTTGTCCCCATAAAAGTCGAGAACTCGAGAATTTTTTGTACAATCCGCAAAGATTCTCGCGTAGAATCGCGTTGAGCGTAAATTGTATAAGAAGAAGTGTACGTTTTCATAAAAAAAAAAGTATTTATATATCAGTTTTATTTCGTTCATTATCTGATAAAATAAACGATCGAATTTCAAGAAGATATAAGTTCGAAGATATCTAAATTCCAATAAAAATTTCCACGTGTGAAGTTTGTGTATTAGAGAGAGAATTGGATTCACCGGGGTAGAACCGGGAAACATAACAAGAGAAGGTTATGAAGAATTTTTAATGGAATATTAAAATATTCTTTTCTCGTCCAATGAATTTCGTTCCAAACGAAATGATTTAATTGACACACGTCACGATTTGCACGAGTCGTTTATTTTCCAATTCTCGGATAACGTTCAAGCTCGAACAAAATTCCCTTAATACCTTAGGATGAATGTAACGTAATAATCCGACAACAAACAAGCAACACGGTCGACGCAAAATATTTTGCGGCCAGATCTTAATCGGATAATAATTCACCTAAATTCACTTAAGATATTTCTTAAGTGGAAAAAAAGGAAACACGCTCAAATTCCATTGTATTATCAGAAGCTACGACACGTATAACGTAAACAGTTTCCCCAACTTTCCAAGAATTTTTCATTTTACCTCCGAATCACAGCCATGCTTTAAAAACAAATCACTCGGTGAGAGCGTTTAGCCTCTTTAAAATATCGATTGAGAGTGAGTCGCTCCTTCTCTCCTCTCTCTCTCTTTCTATCTCTCTCTTCGTCTCTCCTTCGTTCGTCGGTGGAAGAGGGTTGACATGGAGGCAGTTGGAAACGGATCTCCGTGCCGTAGGGGTGTTCGAGAAGAAAGAAAGAGGGCGAAAATAAAACCTCGTCTTCGCTATTGGGGATCAGAGAGAGAAAGAGAGAGAGAGAGAGAGGGAGGGAGAGAGAGAAGAGGGAACGTCAACATTCGCGAAAATCGGAATAAAGCTGGAAATTTCATCGCGGCTGGCACGTAGATAGAGCTTCTGGCAAACAAGCGGAGCAACAATGGCGCGCAGAAACGAGGGTACACCTTCCTGAAAATTGGGAAGTTCGTAGAATAATTCAATGGATCGTAAATGTTATGAATCGAATGAGGGGAAAGATAACTGCGAACGATCGTGACGGAGCTCCGTCCCCGATGGGAGGAAAAGAAAAACAGGGGAAAGGAAAAACTGTTGTGAAAAGAGTTTCTTGCGGCAATAAAGTGCAAAGAAATTTTCCGATTGCGAATCTCCTTGTGTAGTTAATTCACATTTCCGAAATCTTTCGTTCTACAAAGAACTATCTTTTTCAAACAGTGTTTAATTTATATTGTTACTTTGGACAAGGTAAGATATACTTTTAAAAATCGAAAGAACCTAAGAATTATCGTTTCGTAAAATTTGTCACGATATTTCGTCACGATATTCATTGATGATAAATTGTTAGTTCAATCAAAAAAGATCAACAAATTTTCCCAACTAAATTCCTTAACTTTTATCGATTTATACGGATATTTATCGGTTGATAAATTATCGTTTAAAACTATTCCGATATCTTGGAAAACATAATCGTTTCTTTCTTCAAACTACGAGAAAAGATTCTTTTATCGTAACCGATGAAATCCGCATAGGTGTAACAGAACAACGTGCACGTAAAGCCGAGCAGGAGAGTCCTTTATTAGCATATCGAGCTATGCTACCGTCTGGGGTGGCGTCGATAAATTCCCGAGTTATGTCAACGCAGATATATCGCCGGCCGATCGATTAGCATCGATAGTCCTGCCCGTAGGAGTTAGCTGTTATTGTTGCTCGCTGCCCGCAGCAACGCTGCCTGGCAATCCGTTTAACCAGNACTTGCTTTAAATATAAAAAAAAAAAAATAGAAAAGAAAGAAAAAAACGATCGAAAGACGAAAATCCAAAGGAGAAAGAGAACAGAGAAGGGGACAGATAGCTTGGTCTCGCTTCGCCAAAGCGAAATTAAACTGCTTCTAACCGGGGGAAATAAGGTTCGAGACAAAACATTTTTGCATACCAAATTTTCATATTATACTTGTTCCCCT